>NW_004443985.1:13902060-13908710 GCF_000243295.1 Trichechus manatus latirostris
CATAAAACAATATGTGTACTACTGTTTCATGAGAAACTATTTGTTCTGTAAGCCTTCACCTGAAGTACAATAAAATATTAAAAAAAAAAAAAAGTGCCTGGAGCTAATAAATTTCAAAAAGAGAAATTCTGGTGGGCACGGACTGGGATTCCCCTCTGAAAACTACTGCTGACTCTCAGATTCATGAGGAAGGAAAGAGATTGAGGGATGACTGCAAAAGCTTAACACTCAACTCTAGACATCTGCATCCTGGGATTCCCACAAAGGCTATGTGGGAGCCCGTTTATAGGATTTCCTATCTCTGGGAGTGTCCTATCTTCTCCTCACTCTTCATGTGTCATGAGATCCATGCCCATGGCTTCCACTATGTAGCCCGTATATACAGAAGACTAGGATGTCCAACTCTAGCCCAGACCTTCCTCCTCAGTATTACATGTGTGAATCCAACTGCCCAAGAGATGGTTGTCAGTACCTCCCATTGATCTTCTTCTAAAAGGGACCCTTTAGCTCTCCGACATCACTCCTCCTCCTCCTGTGCTACTATCTCAGCAACCGGTACAAGGGCTCAAGCCCCAATGGGAGATGCAGAGCCATCCTTCTCTCTTCCTTATCCAATGTATCTACCGGAAACCAAGGCCTGCTGAGTCTACCTACTGTTTCTCAAATCTATTCCCTCTTTGAAGGATGCTTTGCGGATACCTGCTCCTCTGGGAAAGGGGGGAAATAAAATTCACTGCAATAAAAAGTAAAAATAAAAACAGTACTGCTAGAGCTAAAACAGGATGTCTGGTTCTATAGTTGTAACCTTATTCATTCTCTCTTGGAGGCCCCACATAGCATCCCATGAAGCTCTCAGGTAATCTTACGTTCTTTCCACAAGGACATCATTTAAAACCTCTTCTTTCTACCCACGCTACCCTGCTAAGATCCTGTCCCTATAATCTTCACTTGTGATTTTTCTCATTAATGTTATGAGCCATTTCCTGCTCAACCCCCTAAGACAGACAGACAGACACACACACACACACACACACACACACACACACTCCTTTTCCAAGAAATTGCTCTTTTCCAAGAAATTGCTCAATGGTGAGCCAGCCCCAAGAACTGATATTTTCAATAATGTAGACAGCTTTGACTGCCAAATACCTTAACTGCAAAAGGGTCCCCACTTTCTCAACCTACATTTACTTAAGCAGCAAGTGTTCTCAGATTAACCTCACCTTATTTTGGGCACTATAAAAAAGTACCCCCTCCTTATGTTTGGAATATTTCCAAATATCAGGAAATAATTTTGAACATGTACTCTGAACAGAGACTTACATAATTCTACAGTTGGAAGGACCTTAGTGGTCGTCTAGAATCAGCCAACGGAGAGTCTCAATTATGGTGTTGATTGCACAGGGCTAGGGTCAGAAAGGGCTGGGTTTACATCTCGACTCTCTGAATTATTAGTTGTGTAACTTTGGGCAACTTACTTAGCCTCTCTCAGCTTTAGTTTCCACGACCATTAAAGAATGATAATGATCTCATCCACTACCTGTCTGTCAGTTTATCACACTGCAGTGGCTTATATGTTGCTATAATGCTGAAAGCTATAGCACCAATGTTTCAAATACCAGCAGGGTCACCTATGGTAGACAGGTTTCAGTAGGGCTTCCAGGATAAGACAGACTAGGAAGAAAGACATGATGATCCTGATGATCTATTTCTGAAAATTAATCAATGAAAACCCTATGAATCGCAACATAATACTGTCTCTTATAGTGCCCTGTAGGTTAGAAGGCACTCAAAATACACAGCAGCTGCAAGAGTGGACTCAAGCATACCAACGATTGTGAAGATGGTGTAGGACCTGTTTCCTTCTGTTGTACATGGGGTCACCACGAGTCAGAGCTGACTGACAGCAACTAACAGCAACAACAACAATGACCTAATGGGAGCGTTGAAAAGATTCAGCATTCGATAAATGGTAGCTAACTTTATGACTTTCTTCTTTGTTCATGGCCCCTCAAATACTTCAGAACAATTATTTTCTCTCTACATTTGGTTTTCTCCATCCTATGAATTTCCTATGTGTTCATTTATACAGCACCCAACATATGATCTGATGCCATCCTGATCAACCCACATTGGATAATGTTCAGTTCTAGATAAATTCCCCAATAAAATGAAGTGCTCAGAACAAAAACCAATAATGTCCCAAGGTGTGCTTTGACCAGCCCCAAATACAGAGGGTTATTAAGGTCTTTCATGATTTGGTTAACCGAAGATCTTAAGAGGGAAGACATGTTACTACCTCGGCAAGCGTGTGGTCATCAGATCCTCAGCTCTTGTCTTTCCCAGCCTATACTTACACCACTAACCTGGCCAAGTCTGAACCAGGGTCTTGATATTCTTCTCTATTGAATTACATCTTGTTTGTACTGGCCTATTATTTGCTTCTGTTGGAATCTTCTGGAACCTTCACACAGTGAACTCTCCATCCTGCCAGGTTCATATTTCGGACCAATTTGAGGAGTAGGTCTTCTCCTTCCTACTCCTCTGCATTTAGTCTCTAAACATCCTCACGCTTAATAGCTCTTCAGCCTCCTTTGTTCTACGTGCTGTCCTTAACTTAATAGCTCTTAAGCCTTTTTCTACCCGCTGTGCCTAGCTGCCCGTCACTCACTGAAGAGCACAACATAAAAGGGGAAACTCCTTAAGTGCTATTGCTTGTTGAGTCACCAGGTTTTGGTACCATTTCGTACATGCCAGCTCATCAAACACAGCAGCAAGCCATAACAGAGGAATTTATAATTATTACTAGCCTACATTTTACATGGCAGGAATTGGTTAGAAGCCACAAATATAAAAAGCACAATTTACTTCCCAAAGTGAGTCAGGCCTCTTGAAAAAACAAAAAACAAAGTCAAGATAATTAGGAAAGTATTAGTCTCTAAATATAAAGTTAAAACTCCTCAAAATTAGATATCCCATGGTTTACTCTGAAACATTCGTAATGTCGGCTGCTGCTACAACGGGTATTGGAAAAATATTTAGAACTAAAATATGGTATTTCTCCAGGGGATGTATATCAAAAATGGGGAGAAAGCAGCAATTACTAGAAAAGTCAATAAATAACTTGGCAATCTGTCACTTTTCTCCAGGTGCACTGATAACATACATCAAAAGGAGTCAAGCCTTGTTTTTTCCTCCCCTCAATTTTTTTTTGTGGGGAGGTCAAGATTTCTGGCAAAATTCCATTCAGATCAACAGCAAGGGGAAAAAGAAAACAAACACCTCACTCTATAGGATGCAGTCCAAGACTTGGAATGAATATTGCATTTAAAGAAACGGGCTTATCTCAGACCATTCCTTGGTGCTGCCTTAAAATGTATCTGAACGCTGGTCCTTCTGTATTATTCATTACATAATTGCTCTGTTGTATTAGAAATATGATCTATTATAACCTTGAATAGAGTACATTAAATGACATTGAAAATTAGATTATTCTGATTATTAGAGAAGTGAGAAATGTGCTAAACATTTGTAAGACTGATAATCAATCATGGCATCCATTTGAGTGTAATAAAAATCAATCCGGAGCCAGTGTGTTTAAATCTAATTTTTTAAGCATGACATTTTCCTCAGAGTTTCTTTCTAAAATGTCACCATCTTCTGCAACAGTGATTGATTCTGACTCTGGGGAGAGGCACTCACTCCAATTACTTCATCCACTGCACGCAAACCATCGTCCACTTAAAAAAAAAAAAAAAGGCCAAATGAATCACAGCAACAATGATATATTTCACGGGGGGTGGGGCACAGATTTACGTCACTCAAGCTAGAAAATCACCCATCATCCTCTCTGTGGCTCAAATGAAATATGCGGCTTAGATCATGATGTGGCCTTTACTTTCTTCCAACAGAAATGAGGGATTTTCATAGTGGGTTTTTATTTCACCTGAGTGAGAAAAAAGAAGAAAAGACACTGGCGAGTGTGAAAACGTGATTCCGTTCACATCTTTTCAGAGAAGGAAAACAAAGGTCAGTGACTATGTCTTCCTTTACCTTTCCTTCCTTCCATCTACCTACCCTCCATCCTTCTTTCTTCCCTTTCTTCCTGCCACACGTTCATTACTCACCCATCTCTTCACTCATCCATCCATGAATAAACAATTCTTGAACTCCAACTGAGGTCACCCAGAGACTGGCCAATTTGGGGAACAACTATTCTTTATCTCTTGAGTACGTTCAAATGTGTACAAGGCAAGAAGGCCAATGAAATTTTATGACAGGGGAAATTTCATCTAACTGGTCCTAAGCAAACCCTAAGCAAAGTCAGGGTTTAAGAAGCAAAGATGTCGCTTTGAAGATTATGATGCATCTAACCCAAGCCATCGTCTTTTCAATTGCCTCATATGCATGTGAAAGTCGGATAAAGAAAACGGAAAACAGAAGAACTGATGCATTTGAACTGTGGTGTTGGCAAAGAACTATTGCATATGTTGTGGATTGCCAAAAGAATGAACAAATCATTCTTAGAAGAAATACAAACAGAATGTTCCTTAGATGCGAACACAGCAAGGCCATGACTTGCTTACTCTGCACACGTCATTAGGAAAGACCAATCTCTAGAAATGGATATTATGTTTGGTAAGTAGACAGTGAAAACAAGGGAAACCCTCAACAGGATGGACTGACACAATAGCCACAACAATGGGATCAAATATTCCAACAATCATGAAGATGGCACAGAAGAAGGTCGCCATGAGTCAGAGCCAACTGGATGGTGACTAACCACAACATTCTGTAGAAGATTCACTAGATCAGCCCAAAGAGGGATGACTGCCCCCAATTCAGTTTGGCCTGTTAGACTGCACGTGTGAATATTCACTTTATGAAATTCTAGTATCTTCCTGGCAATGGTAGGGGAAAGGGAAAGACGACATTTATTGAGCATTTACTTGGCCTAGTAACTGACATTCATCAGCCCACTGAATCCTCAGTGGGCTTCCCTGGCCTTGGGTTTCCACGTGTGGGTCTTCCACTAGAGGGTCATTCCCGGCCTTCCACTCGCCCTCTTCCTCATTTTTCCAGGGAGGAAGAGAGCCTTGTGTTGGTGAGTCTGAGGAAGGCACTTAGCATTCTGGGTTCAAGCCCTTCAGGGCCTTCTTCACACCTGCCTGCCTGAGGAAAGGACCCATTGTCCTGCTCTGCATAATCAGGAGCAGGGTTGGCCCTGGGAGGAGGCCTTCAGGTATTCAGAACTGCCTGTGACAGGGCAGGTGAGCTTCTCTGATTCAGGGGTGACGCTTCAGGAAGCCCATTAGGCTGCACACGTAAGCCACATCCTCCACGAGATGAATATCCATCTAAATGCATTTGCACGCAGGGGATGAAACATTATGCTGCCGTTAAAAGCAATCTTTTCAAAGGCTATTTAATGATATAGGGAAATAAATATTCACAATGTTAAGTTTACCAAATGAGGTCAGAAACATATTAGAGTGTGTGTGGGTGTGTGTGTGTGTGTAAAACACTAGAATAAAATAAGTCAAAATATTAACAGGGCTTATTTCTGGGACATGAGATTAACTATGATTTATATTTTCTTCTTTATAAATTTCAGTATTTTACAGATTGTCTACAGAGAGCCTATGCTGCTTCAATTATTTTTTTAAAACGTTTTTTCTTCTTTCAAGAGAAAGAAGCTTTTTTTTCTTCCTGACACTAGTAAGGTTCTTGTACTATATGGTGGCTCTCAGAAACCAGTTGCTGACATTTTGATCTCTGTCTGATACCTACAGCTACTTGTCAACTGGGTCGGAATTCATCAGGGAAAAAAGGGTTGCTATTACTGGCTCTCTTCCCACCAGCTCACTGTTCCTGCCTGGTACGGAGTACCAGAGTCTCTCACCTACTTAACTTCTGTAGCCTCGTAACAGTCTATACTTCTGTACTTACCTCCTCTACAGTCTATTTTCAACACAGGAGCCAGCCAGATCCTGTTCAAAGCTAAGTACATCACTCTTCTTCCCAAAACACCTGACAGCTTACGATCTCACTTGGTGTAAGAGCCAACGTCTTCACAAATCCACACGAGGCCCCAAGTGAACTGGATCTCTCCCAGTGGCCCCTCAGATTCCATCTCCTGCCTTGTACCCACTTGTTCATGCCCGTCTAGACACACTGACCACCTTGATGGCCCTTGAACATACCAGGGCACACTCCTGCCTTAGTGCCTTTGCACCAGCTCTTCTGTGTGCCTGACTGCTCTCCTCCCAGACATCCCCCCGGTTCTCCCTCTCCTCCTTTGAGTCAGATGTCACCTTCTCAATAAGGTCCTCCTTGGCTACCTTACCAAAAATTACAACCCCCACCTTCGACACACCTACTCCCTTTCCGGATTTATTTTTCTCCTTAGCGCTGATCACTATTTGTCTTTTTATTATCTTCTCCTCTAGAATGTAAGCTCCAGGAGGGCATGGATTTTAGAAATTCTGCACATGCCATCAACGGCACTTAAAAGAGTGCCAGTGCACAGTAGGTCCTCAGCAGATCTTCCTTTTTTAAATTTTTTTTATTGTACTTTAGGTGAAGGTTTACAGAACAAATAGTTTCTCATTAAACAGTCAGTACACATATTGTTTTATGACATTAGTTAA
>NW_004443985.1:13908810-13925586 GCF_000243295.1 Trichechus manatus latirostris
TTCTGTTCCATTGGTCAACATATCTGTCGTTGTACTAGTACCAAGCTGTTTTGACTACCGCAGCTGTATAGTGGGTTCTGAGGTCAGGTAGTGTGAGTCCTCCAACTTTAGTCTTCTTCTTCAATAGTGCTTTACTTATTCGGGGCTTCTTCCCTTTCCATATAAAGTTAATGATTAGTTTTCCATCTCTTTAAAGAATGTTGTTGGTATTTGGATCGGAATTGCATTGTATTTGTAAATTGCTTTGGGTAGAATTGTCATTTTCACTATGTTGAGTCTACCTATCCCTGAGCATGGTATGGTTTTCCATTTATGTAGGTCCCTTCGGGTTTCTTGCAGTAGTGTTTTGTAGTTTTCTTATATACATCTTTTACATCCCTGATTACATTTATTCCTAAGTATTTTATTTTTTTAGGGGCTATTATAAATAGTATTGTTTCCCACCAGCTGCTCAGAACAATATCAAGTGCACACACAATGGAATGGAAGGAGTGGGGCTGAAGAGCCTGTGAACATCTTCTTGATGGCTGTGTCTGGGGACAACAGTCCACTCCAAGTCCTACTGTGTTAACCTTAACCCAGGTTCTCATCCAGCTTTGCGCTTGAGAGGGAAGAACATAAAAGCAAGATCACAGCAGGCTCAGATGCCTGAGCCACTCAGGGCATCTTTCGAGAGGCATGGGGTACAAAGCAGACCAAAGAAAGCTTCCCTGCGATTTAGTACACTGATCACTACCATCTTTCTTAAGAGCAAACAGCAAAGGTATGTCAATTGGGAAATGTAGAAAGAATAGAACCAAACTCCCAAATCTCTTATATTCTGTGTCTTGAAACCAACAGCTCAGGTGAACTCAAGGTAAATACAAAAACCATAGATATCTGCCACAGACTGCTGCCTGGAAAGCTATCCTCAGTTAAGGACAACAATTGAAATGTTCCAGAGACATGGGTGAAAAACACAGGCAGGCGGAAATGCCCAGGGAAGGTAACGATCCCTTGGAGATACTACCTGCAATGTGTATTTACTTGAGCAGCACTTTGGGGTTGGCCATGTCAAATGGGTCAGACGATTAACTTCATGTGTTTCCAAATTGCAGATGGGCATGTTGCAATTTACCAGTAGCAAGAGGGGTAAGTGGGTTCTTTGGTGTTCAATCATACATCGGTTTGAGTGCAACAAGAGACATAAGGCAAGAGATAAACTAATTTATGTAGCCTTCCAGGTTGCTGTGTTATTATTGTTGTTAGGTGCCACTGAGTCAGTTCTGACTCGCAATGACCCTATGTACAACAGAACAAAACCCTGCCCCGTCCTTCTTCCAGCACTATATCAGACAGTGTCTCGCTGCTATTCATAACATTTTCACTGGCCAATTTTTTTTTAGAAGTAGATCACCAGGTCCGTCTTCCTAGTCTGTCTTAGTCTGGAAGTTCCGCTGAAACCTGTCCACCATGGGTAATCTTGCTGGTTATTTGACATACCGGTGGCATAGCTTCCAGCATCACAGCAGCACACAAGCCACTACTGTTGGACAAACTGACAGACGAGTGGTGGACCTCCCAGGTAACAGTTGGTTTGGAATGAGGACAGCTGCTAAACTAGGCTTTGGGAACTTGCTTCCTAGAGCCACCATATGAGAGTCTTATTAGTGCCAGAGAAAAGCTATTTTCTTTTGTAAGAAGAAAAAAGTTACTTCTTAAAAATAGCAACGTAGGCTCACTGCAGACAATTTGGAAAGTACTAAAATTTGCAAAAGAAAACATAAATCATAATTAATCCATGTCCCAGAAATAAGACCTGATATTTTATTTTTGTCTGCTCTTTTTTCTATGCACTTATATATTTTTTCATAAGCGATCATATAATAGACCACATTTTCTGATCTTGTTTTTCATTTAAGCTTAACATTATGGCTATTTCCCCATGTCATTAAACAGCCTTTGGAAAATTTGTTTTTAATGGCAGCATAATAGGTATGAATTAATGTACATAACATTCTTTTCTTTTTTGTTCTTTATGCTATTATCACTTTTTATGCTAATGTAAATAATGCTGCAATGAACATCTTTATACATCATTGTTGCATACATTTCTGATTACTTCTTTAAAATAACTTCCAGGAAGGGGATTTAAAGGCATTTGAAATACAAGGCCAAACTGAAGGCAATTTCTCATGTCAGTTTGAGTCTGTCTGCCAGAGGCTTTGTTCTTGCCCTTCTTGGTAGATTATGGCATGCATTCTATGGAAGGAGGTTACTTTTGCATCTCCAATTTTACTCACCTTCATGGAGAGCAGAAAGCTCCACTCCTATCAAAATGGTCCATCTGATAACCTCCATTGGAAGGGCTATTACATTGTCTCTTTGGTAAATCCATCATTCCAAGGAACATTGCTATCGTCCATCTCACTTACGTCAGCCCTGCTGGTTTAATAGTTCCCCATTGGGCCACAGATGGCCAATGGACAGATATAGCAACATAATCTGATTACAACACAACTGTGACCCTTTTGGCCAACTTCAGCCCCTGCTTTGCAAATGGCTGTCTGCCCAGAGGGAGTGAATTTCCCAGGCTGCCCCTCCACACAGAGTTATGAGGCACTCGCGGAGGGCCCATTCTGAAATGCAGGGTTTAATCAATTTTACTGGCTGCACGGACTCTTTGAACTTGTTTTCCTCTTTGCAGGATGTGTGTCGGGAAGAGTAGAAGCTGGTTTGGGGGGTGGGTATTTTGGAAAGATTTCTTTCTGATGACTCATAGTTCATTAAGAAAATATTCACAGCCAATTCCTACTCACAGCGAGTTTCATCAGTTAACAGCCAGGTCCCAAAGCACTATGGGTACTTTATGTGGTCACAAGCTACGTGTCCATGTGCATATATACATCAGGTTTTCTCAACCTCAGCAAGACGGACATTTGGGGTCAGATAATGCTTTGTGGTGGGGGCTGTCCTATGCATGTAGGATGTTTAGCACACCCCTGGGTTCTAACCACTAGAAGCCAGTAGTATCCTCTTCACTCCCTGCTGCCATTGTAATAACCAAAAATGTCTCCAGACACTGCCAATGGCTCCTGAGGGGCCCCCAGTTGAGAACCAGTGGTATACACAAATGTTATAATCTTGAATTAGTGAGTTATTAAGAGCATGGGTTTAGGAATCAGGCAGATCTGTGTTCAAATCCCACCACCACCACTAAACTGTGTGAGCAAGCCACGTAGCTTTCCCTGCTTCTGATTCTTCATCTGCAAACAGGGACAAGAATGCATCATTCACAGAGTTGTTTTAAGGATTATGCAAGAAAATGGATGTCAAGTACTTGATAGGGCCCTTCAGAAGCACTCAATAAGTGGCAGTGACTATTATTGTTATGCGTATTTGCAGACACACTCAGGGGAATGCCTATTGTACAAGGGTACAGTTCAGGGCAAAGGGATGATGACTTTTTCTGAAGTGCCTGTACACACAGCTGCAAAGCTTCATTGCCTCGAATTTTGTAATTTGGCCAAATTTCAACTGTCCAGAGACCTTCTTGGACGACTCAAGACCCAACTTGAGCTTTTGTTAATATTACAGTGGAAATATGAGACTCTTAATTCACCTCATGGTGGACACTATTTAGTTCTGGTGGCAGTCTGGGGAGGGGCTTTCAGCATCTATTTCTCTTTCTTACCATCACCCTAATAAACTTAAAGAAAATTACCTCTACCCCATTGGGTATAACAGCCCCATTCATTACAGAATCATTTCTCTCTTTCCCCTGTATAGTCAGGACACCGGTCCCAAGCTCTGCCAATGGGGTACTCCCTCCTGGGACGGAGAATCTTGAAGATAAGGGATTGGGTTCATTCTTTTTAATGGCACATTCTAGCCAAACTGTTCACTAGGGAGCTTCCTTCCCACCCTTCCAGAGCCACTTGGTTCTGATCTTTTCCAAACCTACTTCTCTAGCCTCCAGTCCATTCTAAGAGGCCCTAGTAGGTTTTCAATCAATTCCCCTTCGCTTAAATTGGCCAAGTCGGTTTCTGATGCTTACGACTCAACAACACTAACTGATACACTCCAAGAAAATTCTGGGGAAAACGTAAACCTAGAGTGATAGTCAAGGTGTAAGAAATACGGAAGAACTTTCTGTAGAGCAAGGAGAACCTATTCTTAGCTGGCTTAAATGCAAATACAATACAGGTGAGGACTATCATTATAAAGGGAGGTTTTTGTTTCTTTATTATCATTCTGAAACTCCATATCCATGAAGCATAGGCATTTGATCTATCAACAGAGTCATCACTGTACTCTCAATTGATGATGATGTATATTGCTTCCCTAAAGATTGGGTAAGTGCCCAATCAGAGGACAGAGAAAGCCAAGATTTCTCAGATTATATTACCTGTTTTTACAGGCTCCGCAATAGGCATATAATGATTCCAGCTACATCTATTTGTTCACTCTGTCCTCTTATTACTTCTCCGACTTCTTCTCCCTCCTACCCTTCCTTTGCTCCAGAGACACTGGCCTCCTTGCTACTCCTTGACTACACCAGGCATGTCTCTCCCTCAAGGCCTTCGCACTTGCAGTTTCCCACGCCTGGAAAGTTCTCCCTTTATATATCCACAGGGCTCATTCCCTCCCTTCCAGGTCTTTATTCAAATATCACCTTCCATGTGAGGCCTTCCCTGGCCACCCTATCTAAAATAATAAACACTCCCCCTCCAATGCCTGGACAACGCTCACTTTTTCTCTCACCTCTTATATTTTTCTCCTTAGCCCTTATCATATCTTACTATGTACCTTATTTATTCACCAGTTTGCTATCAGCCTCCTCCCAGGAGAATATCTTCTCTACCAGGGCAGGGATTTTTTTTCTGTTTTGTTCTTTGCTGTAGTGCCTAGAACATTGCCTGGCACATAGGTGTAAAACAAACGTTTGTGGAATAAATGAACAAATGAATGATGAATCTGGCTGAAAGTTTTCCTTTCGTGTCTTCTTGCAGAAAGGCACACGGTAACATCAGAAAAACCCTATTTTGCCATCACAGGTAAATATCTGGGTTCAGTCGATGTCAAAAGAGGATTGCTTAGCTTGGGAGCACTGAGGATGCAGCCTGCCCCAGCCAAGGCCGTGGGTCTCTAGAGAAGTGCCTTCTATTTCATTGGCCCCAACATAAAGCCACTTCTGGCATTTTATACCTACATGTTCAATGAATGCAGTTTAACTGTTAAAAGATTACCTGTAAATAGTTAAAGACCATATACATCTTTGGTCTTTATAAAAATGCTCACTCCCTGCAGCAAAATGTTTCTTTGGAACATGGACAAAAAATTAACTTACAGTGGCTCAGAGAAGCAGAAGGCTCCAAAGGTATAGCAAAAAGAAAGATGGTGGCATCAACGGCAACGGAGCCTGATGTTCCAACCATGTGATCTTTCTTTTTTTTTGTAGACACTGTTATAATAGCCTAAAAATGGGATGGCAAAGCATAGCCTGTAAGCCACAACTCCTCTTATTCCACACCCATGGCAGACATCACTAATTGACCATAGCTCTCTTTCTCAACGAACCTGAATGCAGCCTCAGAATCCTTTTCAACACAGTGATCCAATAACCACTACCAACTGATTGGCATTAACACACAAACTGAAACCTCTTTGCCAACAGTAACCTTAATAATGAAAGGCTTCAGCTACACTTAGCTTTCTCCATCTTTCCCTCCCTACCTCCCTCTCCTTTCCTTTCTACCTTTCTTCTTCAGAAGATAATTTATTTAACTAACACGATCTAAGTCAGCCATGCAAGGATTGGGGGGAAAAATAGCCACCTTCTACAAAAAGAATGGCAGAAGCCTCATCTAGCAACATCATGGTGGTCACAGAGATGCCCAGGGGTCTGTGAAGGAAGGTTCTACTTTTTTTCCACTTTCTCTTCTTTTGACCCTTACCACACCTCAGCTACTCTCCTTTGTGTGGTCCATGAGGAGGTGAGCAGAAGGTTTGCCGAAGTGCCGTTACCCATATACAACGTACACACAAACATAAGACGTCAGAGTGAGGGGTCAAGTGGTACGGCCAGTGAGATGGAAAGGAGTTCCCTAAAGACGTCTTGGCTGTGTAAGGGGAAATGTTCACGATTCTGAGTTAAACTCTCTTCTGCTGACTGGGACTTGGATTATGTTCACCTGTGAAGTCTACACAAGACTCTTCTACAAGGTGACGCGAAAGGAAGAGCTCTAGTCAAGCTTTCATCCAGACAGAGTTAGACTCATTCCTCCTTTCACCAAACATATGTGCCAGGCACTCTTCAGGGCACTGGGGATACACAGGTATGAAGAAAAGAGAGAAAAATCTGAACCCACGTGGAGCTGACTTCCTAACATGGGAAAATGCAATTGAGGCACCGTGGATGGGACTTTTCATTGCAGATTACAAACTAGCCTTTGCGGCAAGGTATGAGGAGATAGAGAACGTCAGCTCTATAGATATCTGCTGGGAAAGCCACTTAGTTTAAAAGAATTAAAAAGAAAGAAAAGCAGAGCATCTGACAGTGCGTCCTCCAGAGGATGTCTTCCCAGAATTTAGAGTACAGCAAGAGGGATAAGTCATGCATCCGAATGACTGTCACAAGATCAGCACACACTCCAAGCTTGCTCTGAGAAGAAGGAACTATCTGAAGATTCAGGGAGTCAAAGCAGACTTCATGGAGAAAGGAGCATTTGAGCTGCACCTTGAAGGAAAGACAGAATTTCCATGTGCAGAAGGGAAGATGAGGAAGACACAGAAAGGTGAGAAAGCCTGAGGACAGCAGGCACCCCAGAATGGTGGTGCAGGGGAAACCTTTGGTCAGCATTTCCACTCCCTTCTTCTGGCCACATCACCTAATTTCCTTTGGGGACCACCTCTCCGCTACTCGCAGGTCATGTAGCTTAGTGGTGGTGCTCATTTGACCTCTTAGATCAAGGGCACAGTCCTCAGGCTTGGCTAATCAGCACATACCATTGCCCACACCACAGGGGTTGGTTCAGAGATGAGCACGTGACACAAGCTGCTCCAATGAGAGTTAGCCTTGGATCTCCTGCTGAAGCTACATGGAAAGAGATGCTCCCCTTTCCATCTGGGTTGCTAGGCTGAGCTTTCAGGACCATCATGCTAACCTAGAGAAAACAGGAGTCAAAAAATGGTGGGTGGTCATTTCCTGATGATATTTGAGGACCTGAATCTAAAGCCAGATTAACTGTGGACTTTTCAGCCCAAAGAAACAATACATTCCCTTTATTTGTTTAATCTTTTCACATAAAATTAAGAGAACATTGTCTGAAGACTAAGGAGCCCTGGTGGTGCAGTGGTTAAGCCCTTGGCTGCTAACTGAAGGGTGGTAGTTCGAACCCACCAGCCGCTCTGAGGGAGAAATACATGGCAGTCTGCCTTGGAAACCCTACGGGGCAGTTCTACTCTGTCCTATAGGGTTGCTATGAGTCAGAATTGACTCAATGGCAACGGGCTTGGTTTTGTCTAAAGACTGTGCAACACTGCCACACAGAGCATACGACTTGGGACAAATGGCAAGAAATGCATTATGGGGAATTATGGAGAGCTCTAGGGTAAGGCTTTGAACATTTCAATTTGCTGTGCAATGGGAAACTCTGTTTTTGAAAATGATCATATGATTCAGCGCCTTCCATTTGGATGATGCATTTGGAAGTAAATGATGTTTCTGAGAGATGGAAAGGGAGGGGAGATATAGGCTAGGAGGCCACTTCGATGGTCCTGATTGCTGAGGATCTGAGCTGGGCTTGCAGCAGGGGGAATGAAAAGGAAGAGCAAGGCGAGGAACGCAGGAGAAGGAGAATCAACAGGACCCTGCAAATCACTGGCCAGAAGGAGAGAGAGACAACGCTGATTCAAAGCATCTATTGACAGAATTAGACATCCCTGGGAGTAGCAGGCGTCAGGGATCAGATACTACTACCACTACTACTATGAGCTAACATTTTGAAAGTTCTTTATGTGCCAGGCAATATGCTAAGTGTTATGATTAACTCATTCAATCCTTAAAACAACCGAGGGAGGGAGGTAGACTCATTAGCCCCATTTTAAAGATTTGGCAATTAAGGCATACCACGGAGTACTTTGTCTCATACATGATGTACACAAACCAACATGATGGCTCTTTAATCACAGTGCCAAAGGCATTCAAAACTTGACAGCACCATGTAGGCAAATCAAAAACACGTACACGCAGAACAACAGTACACATTTTACAAGGAAACGTACAAACAGAAGGAGGTTGCCAGTGAAGCAGGAGAGAGAAGAGAATAAACACATTTGTCTATAAATATGTAACTTGCATGGGCCAATCATGAAAACGTGCCATAAATGGAGAAATCTGATTAATGTAAATTCCTGCAACAGAAGGAAAGAGAAAGAAGTCCAAATAAAACAAAACAAAAAGATAAAAGAACAAGGAGAAAGAAAAGAAGGAAAAAAACCAAGGTACTGAGAGGTTAAGTAATTTGCCTGAGGTCAAACAGCTAAGATGCAGTAGATCCAGGATTCCAAGCCAGACAGACTGGCTCTGGGACAGGGTTCATTTGCTTGTGTGAAGGTACATCAGACACAGGTGGGAAGGCTGGTTGGGGCTTTGCAACAGGCAAACAAATAAACAAAAAAAACCAAATAACTCTATAGATAGTTTGGCGTTCACCTGCATGAAGGTGATGGTGGAATTGTGGGGATGCATGAGACTGATGTGAAAAAGAGGTAAAGGGGGCATGTGGGCCAAACTCTGGGAGATATCTGTGTTCATTGGTGGAGTAAGGGTCAGAGGGAGATGGAACAAGGAATTGTTGGAGAAACGGGGAGACAGTCCTGAGGATTTGCCATCACAGGGGTGAGGGGAGATATCATCAAGGAAGAACGGGGATCAGGAGAGCTAAAGGCAGCCAAGAGGCTGACGAGGGTGAAAAAAGTTTTAGGGCCACTGTAGTAGCGAAGGGGCCCTGGTGATGCAGTGGTTAAGAACTATGGCAGCTAACCAAAAGGTCGGCAGTTTGAATCTACCAGCTGCTCCTTGGAAACCCTATGGGGCAGTTCTAGTCTGTCCTACAGGGTTGCTATGAGTCAGAATTGACTTGATGGCAATGGGTTTTTTTTTTTTCTTTTCCCAACGGGAGTAGCTAAATCAATGCCTTTATTAATCTAGAGCAGGGGTCAACAAACTGTTTTCTGTAAAGCACCAGGCAGTAAATATTTTAGGCTTTGTGGGCCATACAGTCTCTGTCACAGCTACTCAACATTGCCATTTTACCAGGAAAGCAACCACAGACAAAGAGTATAAACAAATGAGCATGGCTGCGTGTCAATAAAACTTTATTTATAAAAGCAGGTGGTCAGCTGGATTTGGCCTGTGGGCTGTAGTCTGTTGACCCCTGATTTAGATCATCAGTAAACTTGAAAAAAGAAAAAAAAACATTTTTTGCTTCTCTGTACAGTGTTTAGGGTAGAGGTCAGAACACAAGGCGTGAAGACATGAGTGTTCACAAGGAAGTCAGGTGGCCTTGAGGAGGAGGGTTCCACTATGAACTTAACCCTATCCAACAAGCAAGTAGGGACCATTTCTTTTTTCTCTCTTTAATCTTTTCTATGATTGCTCTTCTAAATACAGACAGCATAGACGTTCATTATAACATGTGAAAAAATAATGTTACTAATCTCCCTCCCACTCCTTCCCCATCCCCGGCCCCTGAGGCAACCCACATAAATGTCTGGTGTGGTTCCAGAACCAGTGACCATACCATCAAAGGCATGGAATACTGGGCATAATCAGACACGCTGTCTGGATGTGAGGGCAACAGATTTCAAAAAGATCACAGCACAGAGACCTCCTTGATCAGTGACTCTAAAAGGGAAGGGGGTTGAGAGAGGCAGCTAAAAACAATGAAGTGTCTGCCTGGGAAGCTTCACGATGAACTCAGATTCTAGAGAATTCAGTCATTTGCGATTTCGTTAACTAGATAACCAGACCCAGAGGTGTGAACCAAAAACCTGATGTCTATCCAGACACTGAGGCTCGGGATCAAATTAACTGGGAAGACGAAAAGGCCTAAACCACTTTACTTCCACTGAGTATTGTTTTTTCTCAAAATATCTTATTGGATTAAAATCGTGAAGCAGATATTACAGAATTCCACTAGTTGGATGGATGGGTACTCAGCTGGATGGTGGATGAAGAAAGCAATCAATCAATTAATAAATTAATACGTCAAAAAATAACTAACCAAATAAAGACTTAAGAGGTTGTTGTTGTTGTTTTAATCTGATTGCAAGTCATTAATGTGATGTAGCTCCAAAATACATAATGTAGTCTTAGACTGCATTATAAGAAATACAGCATGTGAATTAAGGGGGATGATAATTTTCCTATATTCTGGACAGGCTGTCTTTGGAACACCAGGTTCAGTTTTGGGAGACTCCTCCATTTTATGATGGATATTGACTAAAGACAATGGACACTGACCAGAATGGTGAGACTTGAGGGTGGGGCATTCTTGAAGCCAAACTACACAATGAACAGTTGAAAAAACTAAGGGATGTTTTGGTTGGGGTGGAAAAAGAAGATTTGGAAAAGCGGCATTGCCCATAACCAAATATTGGGGCTTATTCTTAGTATCTTGAAGAGGTAGATTCAGGGCCAACAGGTAACAGTTAGAGAGGTAGGGTCAGGCTTGATGTGAGGAAGAACTTTCTAGTCTGTGATGGTATGTTCCTCCTGTGGTACTTGGGCTGTCTGCTTTAGGGCAGCTGCACGGTGACCTGGGATCTTTTTTTAAACCTTAAGCTTCTGCGCAGTTAGGACAACATTCAACTGCTCTGGAAAGCACAGAGAATTGGCCAGTCTGTCAGGGTCCAAATAGTTTTATGAACTAGGAGAGCTCAAATGGCATCAAAGGTTAACTGTTCATAGATCATTCAAGGTCAACTATACACAGGGATACCTCCTTAACAACAGCTTAGGTAAGAGTGTTTATAGACGAGCTTGCATTAACTCATCTGTCATTTAGCCGAGTGGTAACATGGAGAAGTGCTGGCTTTGGGTAAGGAGAGCTAGAAAGTGACACGAGGCGCATGACGGGCCAGCTGCTTTCACCTCTCTGAGCTTGAGTTTATTTATCTGCAAAATGGGGCTTAATAGACCAACTCTATCTTCCTCACCAAACTTTAGGCGGCATCAACTGAATGAGATGATGTATGCTGTACAACAGTTTCTCTCAAACTACTTTGGGGAAGGAACATTTGTTTTGTTTTCCATTTCTACTCTGTCATGGACCGATACTTCTATAAAATACAATAAAGATGAATTACAAGAAATACCAAGTGCTGCTTGGGTGTTGTTCAATGCCAGCTTGCTATAAGTTTCCAAATGCTTCCTCTCGGTTTCTATACCTTTCTTATCTCATCGGGCCTGATAGCAGTTTATGGACTGGTACCAGTCCACTGACCACATTTTGAATTTCTCTGCTCTAAAATGCTGAAAAGCATTATTATAAACAGCATTGCTGTAATATTCAGAAATTTTAAAAATCACAGTTATAAGACATTTATAGCTCCAACGAGAAGATATTAGTATTCAAAATAATGGTTAGCAACCAAAAGCTCCCTTTTCTTTTCTGATAACCAGTTTTAGTTTAATGATATTTTGTTGCTGTTGTTAGGTGCTGTCGACTCGATTTCGACTCATGGCAACCCCATGTGACAGAGCAGAGCTTCCCCATCGGGTTTTCTAGGCTATATAGTCAGGTCTTTCTCTCATGGAGCTGCTGGGTGGGTTCGAACAGCCTACCTTTCAGTCAGCAGCCAAATGCTTAACTGTTGTGCTACCAGGTTTCCTTTTAATCATATTTACTGGGTCATATGATGGGAAAAATAAGAAAATTCCATAATTATGAAATGCGTCTAGGCCTCCCATTCTGTCAGGCAGATTCCGATTTTTCTGGGCACTGACGCATCGTCACTGGCAATTTTACTTAAAGTACTTTGACAGTCAGAAAAGCTGAACTGACTTATTGCCTGACAAAACAGTCAAAAAGATGGACACTTGTTACTGTGAAACACCGTTTCTAAAAAAAGAAAGGTTTTCTTTGTTGATTTTAAGTCTATGTGATTACTTGGAGGCCTCTGAAAACTTCCAGAGAAAAGGCCCTGGACCCAAGGGACTTCATTTCAATCAAGCGAAGACGCAGCAGTTTGCACAGAGTTAACTCAGTAAAATAACACTTTCTACTTGGATAAACTGACCCAGATTTTCTGACTTCCACGCAGAAACAAAATAGGCAGGCTGAGAGCTGGGGTGTTGTCTGCGAGGAGAGCAAGAGCAGAAGATCAGGGATAGGGGAAGGTGCTGGGTGAAAAACAGCGAGATTCTTCACTTTGATTATCATTTTTAATCCTCAGCTTTATGAACTGAAGGGGGTCTGTTCCAGGTTCTTAAGTCAAACGACATCACAATTCAGAGTCAGGCCAATAGAAAAGGTCCGCCTTATAAAGAAGCTTGGAAATATGCAGTGGTACGTGCTTTCCTCCCATTCAACCACAAAGTGTTCTCAGGATACAGCAACCAAACCAAACTCGCTGCCGTCGAGTTGATTCCAACTCACAGCGACCCTATAGGACAGGGTGGAACTTGGAAACCATAGGGTTTCCAAGGAGCGGGTGGTAGATTCGAACTGCTGACCTTTTGATTAGCAGCCAAACTCAACCACTGCACCACAAGGGCTCCATACAGCAACAAGGGGTTAGCAATTAAGAGTGCCCCAAACAGCCCTGCGAGAGCTTCAGTGTCTTCATCTGCTCCTTGGAAACCCTGTGGGGGCAGCTCTACTCTGTCCTATAGGGTCCCTATGAGTCGGAATCAACTGGACAGCAATGGGTTTTTTTGTACTATGTTAAATAAGCAACATTGTGAGAATTGAGAGAGACAACGCAGTACCAGGAACGTTGCTGTTCGTTGCCATTGAGTCGGCTCCAACTCATGGTGACCTTAAACGTATAACGAAATGAAATGGAAATGCAGACTATAATAAATAAACAGACTATGCACACACACGCATACACACACACACAGTACAGCACACTCACAGTCTATTCAAACACGTAACCAATCCTGAGCAGCAGGGTAAGGCAATCTCAGAGGAAGCACTATATACAGTTGAAATAATTTACAAGAACATAAACTCACATTACTCAATTAGCTTGGCATGAGTTTAAAGCATTAAATGGCCCTTTCCAGATGCTTCTTGTTTTCAGCTGCTTTCCTGTCAGCAGGCCTCTCCTGACCAACCTCCCTTCTCTTCCATTAGGCCAAACCACCCTTTCAACTCCCCTGGTCCCTGTAGGTTTGGGGTCATTTCTTGACTCAGTTCCAAGCCACTCCTTCCAGCCTCCAACTGCAGCAGGTCCCTCCTCCACAGCCTACAGAGAGAGACCCCGAGTTGGGTTTTTGATCTTGGTTCTCTCCAGGGGCAGTCTTGGACTAGTTTTTCTCACAATCCTGGGAATTTAGTCTCTTCCTCAATTTCTCTGAATTGGATCTGCTGCCTTGTTTAGCACAACCTGGATTTCTTCTCTTTCTCATTGCAAAATTTCTCTGGAAAACTCTCCCAACTTTCTTTTTCTAGGGCTTCTAAAATCTGTTTCCTGGTAATACTCTCCCTCCCTCCCAACCGCTCACAAAAGCCAATGAAGAAACCTCTACCATTTACCTCTGAAACCTCACCCCTCATACCCAACAAATGAATTTCTGGGATATTATTTCCCCCATAAACACCCATCACACTGGCTCACAAAAGCAACATATCTGCATTTTATTTTTCACTGCAGTTTAACTTTTTTAGCCGCACCAAACTAAATTCCCCCATCCACCAGAGTCCAGAGATAAAAATCTTTGATTATTTGTTTTTTTAAACCGCAGATCTTGTCTAGTTTTGCACTCCACTTTCTGAGGAGTGCTCTGACTTGGGACATTTTTCTCTTCTCCAAATGCCTCAATTCTATTTAGCTTCTTCCCTCCTACCACTGTGGGCTTTGCTGTATAAGTTGGCTGTGGGGCTGAAATGAATTGGAATACTCTAACTTTGGTTTGAGTATTCCGTGGTGGCGCAATGGTTAAGCACTTGGCTGCTGACCAAAAGGTTGGTGGTTTGAATCCGATACCTGTTCCGCAGGAGAAATATGTAGCAGTCTGCTCCTGTAAAGATTACAGCCTTGGAAACCCTATGGGGGTAGTTCTACTCTGTTCTATAGGGTCGCGATGAGTCAGAATCGACTTGATGGCAACAGGTTTTTATGGGTAACTTTGGTTTAAACCTTGAAGGAACTGAACCTGCTAAGTCTTCTCAGGTACTTGCACCAGAACATTCCTTTTTCCAGTGGAAAGTTAGCAATGCAAACGCTAGCACTAGATTGGAATTCTGCAGACTAGGGTTTCTAGGCCTGGCTTTGTCCCTAACTATCTGTGTGACTTTAGAAAAGTCACTGGGCTTCAGCTTCTTGTCCTTAAAATGAGATAACATGTTTATGTATATATATATATATATATATATATATTAGGATTAGTAAAATATAACCACCTTGCCAGAACTTACTTAATTCTGATATACAGCATATTATGTATACACAAAATAACGTTTCTGCCTATAAAATCACTTTCAAAATTATTTTCACTGTATTTATAAAAACAGAGCTTTTTGACGTGGCCTTTACAATGTCTATATAATATATAAAAAATATATTATTATATACATTATAATATAGTATATATGTAATTACATATACAATTTTATTTACTTTGTTGTTGAGAATTTATATAGCAAAACACATACCAATTCAACAGTTTTAACATGTACAATTCAGTGATACAGATTCTTTGAGTTGTGTAACCATTCTCACCCTCCTTTTCTGAGTTGTTCCTCCCTCATTAACATAAAGTCACTGCCCCCTAAGGTTCCTATCAAATCTTTTGAGTTGCTGTTGTCAATTTGATCCCATATAGACAGTTCTTAAAGGAGCATAATGCTCAAGGAGGACTTTTTTACTAGTTAAGGTAAACTATTGTTTGGTGTTAAGAAGACTTAACGGGACATGGAGCCCTGGTGGCACAGTGTAAGAGCTCGGCTGCTAACCAAAGGTCGGCAGTTCGAATCCATCAGCCTCTCCTTGGAAACCCTATGGAGCAGTTCTACTCTGTCCTATAGGGTCTCTATGAGTTGGAATTGACTCAATGGCAACAGGTTTTAAGGGGATATTTTTGGTTTAAGATTTAAAGATTATCTCCAACCTTCATGGCTCCAGGAAGTTTTGGAGTCCATGAAAACTTGAAATTTTGTTCTGCATTTTCCCCCTTTTGATCAGGATTCCTCTACGGAATCTTTGATCAAAATGGTCAGTAATGGTAGCCAGGCAGCATCCATTTCTTCTGGTCTCATGGCAAAGGAGACAGTTGTTCACGGAGGCAATTAGCCACACATTCCATATTCTTCTCCTATTTCTGACTCCCCTTCTTCCTCTGTTGCTTCAGGTGGATAGAGACCAATTACTGTGCCTTGGATAAGACCCCAGGCAGTATGCATCGAACTAGGATGTAGAACAGAGGCACTAAACATGTTATTAGGCCAGTTTACTGGGATGTCCCATGAAAACATGATTCTAAACCTCCAAATCAAAAAACCAAATCCCAGAGGTTTTTGGTTTTACATAAACAACCTAAGCAGTTCCTTTTTATTTTTTTGGTTGTTGTTGGAAATATATCTATCATGCTACTTTTGTCAATTCAACTTTTTCCAGGTGTACAACTTACTGACAGCAATTACAATAATTGGCTGTGCAACCCTACCCTACCCTTAATCAATGTGATATTTCCATCATCGTTACCACCCCCTCCCTGCTCCTGGTAACCACTAACAAACTTCGTTGTCTACACGTTTGCCTCTACTTGTCTTTTTATATAAGTGAGGTCATACAATGTTCGTCCTATAGTGATTGACTTATTTCACTCAGCATAATGTCTTCCACCTCCATCCATATTATAGCATGTATCAAAGCTTCATTTCTCCCACTGGTTGAATAGTATTCCACTGTATGTGTGTACCACATTTCCTTTATTCACTCATCTGCATTCATCTGTTGATGAACATTCAGGTTGTTTCCACCTTTTCCCTATTGTGAATAGTGCTGCAGTGAACACTGGCGTACAAGTCTCTGCTTGAGTCTCTGCTTTCAAGTCTTTTGGATATGTACCTAGAAGTGGCATTGCTGGGTCATATGGTAGTTCTATTTTTAGTTTTTTGAGGAGAACCACCACACTATTTTCCACAGTGGCTGTGCCATTTTGCATTGCCACCAGCAATGGGTAAAATTTTCCAATTTCCCCACATCCTAGCCAAGGTTTGTTATTTTATGCTTTTTTAAATATATATGTATTTTTTATTATTCTTAGCCATCTTAGTGGAAGTGAAATGGCATCTCACTGAGGTTTTGATTTGCATCTCTCTGATGGCTAATGATGCTGGGCATCTTTTCATGTGTTTGGTGGCCATCTGAATGTCCTCTTTGGTGAAATGTCTATTCAAGTCATTTGCCCATCTTATTTTATTTTTTTTATTGTATTTCAGGTGAAGGCTTACAGAACAAACAGTTTCTCATGAAACAGTAGTACACATAGTGTTTTATAACATTGGTTAACAACCCCACAACATGTCAACCCTCTAACTTCTCAAACTTTTATTTTTTTTT
>NW_004443985.1:13925686-13970598 GCF_000243295.1 Trichechus manatus latirostris
TTATGCTGGCTTCATAGAATGAATTTGGAAGTGTTGCTTCCTCTTTTATGCTCTGAAATAGCTTGAGTAGTACTGGTACAAGCTCTTCTGTAAATGTTTTGTAGAATTCTCCAGTGAAGCCATCTGCGTTTGCCCATCTTATGATTGAGTTGTCTTTTTGTTATTAAGCTGTTGAAGTTTTATGTATATTTTGGTTATTAGATTCTTGTTGGATATACAGTGGGTATATTCTCCCAGTGGGTAGCTTGTCTTTTAACTTGGTAAAGTCTTTTGATGAACAAGTTTTTAATTTTCACGAGGTCCCATGTATTTATTTTGTCTTTTGCTGTTTGTGCTTTTATTCTGTTTGATAATCCAGTATTAAAAGCTAGTCCAGATAGCACTGCTTTTTCATCTAAGAATTTTATGGTTTTAGTTTGCACATTTAACTCCTTAATCCAATTTGAATTTGCTTTTGTGTGTGGTCTGAGGCATGGATCCTGTTTCATTTTTCTGTATATGAAAATCCAATTTTCCCAGCACCAATTACTGAAGAGACTCTTCTTTCCCCATCAAATGAACAAAAAAATCAGTTGACCATAGGTGTGTGGGTTTATTTCTGTACTCTCGATTCTATTCCATTCATCTATGTGTATATTGTTATACTAGTACCAGGCTATTTTGATTACTGTAGCTGTATGTTGCTGTTGTTTTTAAGTGCCGTTGAGTTGGTTCCAAATCATAGCGACCCCGTGTACACCAGAATGAAACACTCTTCCGTCCTGCGCCATCCTCACAATCGTCGCTATGTTTGAGCCCATTGTTGCAGCCACTGTGTCAATGCATCTTGTTGAGGGTCTTCCTCATTTTTTGCTGACCCTCTACTTTACGAAGCATGATGTCCTTTTCCAGGACTCGCCCCTCCTGATAACATGTTCAAAGTACAGGACATGAAGTCTCACCATCCTCACTTCTAAGGAGCATTCTGGCTGTACTTCTTTTAAGACAGATGTGTTCATTCTTCTGGCAGTCTATGGTATAGTCAATATTCTTAACCAACAACCATAGTTTTCAGACCCTAAACGCTACTCACCAAAGTAGAATGTAGAACATTTTCTTTATGCACTATGCTATGCTAATTGAGCTAGATGTTTCCTGAGACCACAGTCCCCACAGCCCTCAGCCCAGTAACTCGGTCCCTCAGGGAGTCTGGATGTGTCTATGGAGCTTCCATGACCTTGCCTAGGACAAGTTGTGCTGGCTTCCCCAGTATTGTGTACTGTCTTACCCTTCACCAAAGTTACCACATATCTATTGCCTATTTAGTGTTTTTCCATCCCCATTCCTTCCCTCCCTCGTAACCATCAAGGATTGTTTCTTTTTGTGTGTAAATCTTTTCATGATTTTTTATAGCAGTGGTCTCATACAACATTTGTCATTTTGTGATTGACTTATTTCACTCAGCATAATGCCTTCCAGTTGCATTCATGTTGTGAGATGCTTCACAGATTCATCATTGTTCTTTACTGTTGTGTAGTACTCCATTGTGCGTATGTACCATAGTTTGTTTATCCATTCATCTGTTGATGGCCATCTAGGTTATTTCCATCTTTTTGCTATTGTGAACAACGCTGCAGTGAACATGGGTGTGCATATTCACGTGACAGCTTGTTTCTCTAGGATACATTCCTAGGAGTGGGATTGTATTTCTATTTCTAGCTTTCTAAGGAAGCACCATATCATTTTCCAAAGTGGTTGTACCATTTTACATTCCTACCAGCAGTGCATAAGAGTTCCAATCTCCCCACAGCCTCTCCAACATCTGTTATTTTCTGTTTTTTTGATTTGTGCCAGTAAACTCAACTGATTTTTGGTTTTTAATCATGTATGCTGTAACTTTGCTAAGTTCCTCTATTAGCTCTAGAAGTTTTCTTGTGGATTCTTTGGGATTTTCTATATATAGGATCATATCATCTGCAAATAGAGATAATTTTACTTCTTCTTTTCCAGTATGGATACCTTTTATTTCTTTTTCTTGTCTTATTGCTCTGGCTAGGACTTCTAATAATATATTGAACAGAATTGGTGAGAGTGAGCACCTTCATCTAGTTCCTAATTTCAAGGAGAAAGCTCTCAGTCTTTCTCCATTAAGTATAGGCTGCTGGCTTTTCATATATGCCCTGAATCATATTGAAGAATTTCCCTTCTATTACAATCTTCTTTAAGATTTTCATCAAGAAAGGGTGTTGGATTTTATCAAGTGCTTTTTCCTGCATCCATTGAGATGATCATGTGGTTCTTTTACTTTGTTCTATGGATGTCGTATATTACGTTAATTGCTTTTCTAATGTTGAATCATCCCTGTATTCCTGAAATAAATCCCACTTGGTCATGGTGTGTAACTCTTTTAACATGCTGTTGGATTCTGTTTGCCACTTTTTTGTTGAGGATTTTTACATCTATATTTATAAGAGATAATGGCCTGTAGTTTTCTTTTCTTGTGGTGCCTTTGTCTGTTTTGGGTATCAGGGTTATGTTTGCTTCATAGAATGAATCAGGGACAGTATTCCTTCCTTCTCTATCTTTTGGAAGAGTTTAAACCGTATTGGTGTTACAATGGCTTTTTGACATAGCCTTTACAGTGAATGCATTAAATGAATTCATTAGATTTAAAAGTAGATGTAGCCTGTGCAGTATTTTTAGCAAGTGCTATTCTTTCATAGAGAATTCTGTTTTGATTCTTTAATACCCTTTGATGCATTAGCTGCACCAAAGGGAAATCTGTCTACATATACCTGGATGTACGGCATGATCTCAATACTGTTAGCCACCTGGTGTCAGCAGGCCAAAACTGCAAGCATAGGACTCAAACAAGTAGATTCAGGAGTGCTAGACATGCAGTGCCTAGCCTCTGAAGTGAACTTTAAATATCATGGAAAGCAATACCTTTCTTTCTAAAATGCCTAATCGTATTCCTTGGGAGGAATTCTCTCTTCTGTGGCTCAGTGTCTGGGCCACTCTCCGTGAAGAATAAAGTTAAATTCTCACTTTTGAGGCAGTTAGAGGAAGCCTCTTTGGGACTCCAGCCATTTGGACAATGTTCTTAATAATCTGAGAGCTGGATCTTTAGCTCCTCTTCCTGGATCTTAGCCAGAGAGCATTTGCTAATCAAATTAGTTGGTTGAGCATTTTCTCAAAATATATGGCAGATTTCAAACATACACTGCTGTCGGGAGGTAAAGTGCTATAAAAAGAAAATAAATTATCAGCAGAGAAACTACCAAAAGCCTCTAAAATACTTTTTCCTCTTTGGTGAAATAATATCACAAATAGGAGGCATGTCTTTTAAAACAAAAAATACGAAGCATTTTCAAACAGCTTCTCCTCTCTCTCTTATTTTTCCCCCTCTGCTGTTAATAACATCTGATCTTACATTTAAGCAGGAAGAAAATGTAACCACATGATTTAAAAAGCATGTGTTTATGACTTGCCATGTTTAAGCACTGCTGAATAAATGTATATTGAAAACATATTTCAAGTGAGAAGCCATAATAAGGGGTTTAGAGACATTCAATATTACTCTACTAATTCATAGCACACCATAATTATGGAATGTGTAGACTTTCTAGATGTAAATTATAATCCACGACTGGGTGGAAGCCCTTTGCAGCCCTCCCTCAGTGAAATGCCACAACATTACACACTTCAGGCAAATTGACACAAAATACAATAAATCACATCAAGAGATGTATGGAACCATTATTTCAGCCTTAAACACTTCATTAAAACTAAACAGCTCAAAATCTCCCTACCTCACCCCACCCCACTTCCCAGCCAGTATTGAAATGAGTAGGTCCAAAGCTCCTGAACTACGTGGCTTTTTTCAGGAGAAAAGATTATTTTTACCCACAAAATGAAATCCGGATTTCTGCTCTTGTTCCTTCAGCAAAAACTCTGAAGAAACTAAATTGAGCCCCTCTTGGCCCAACTCAACTAGTAAGGCCCAACTGGTCAACTTGGCAAGAAAGATTTCTCACACAGAATTTTTATAATTTGTAGACCAAGAAAGAGGTTTTCACTTTTTTTTTTTTTAATTTATTTTAAATGTCTGAACCTTTTCTTTTTCTCAAACAAAATCTATCAGTATAGAAGAAAGAAAACTGGAATACCTCTAGTTGAAGTAGGGATAGGGTGGGGACTTTCCTACAAGACAGTCCCAAGGCTTCTCTGGATTCCTCAGAAAATAGTTGGAAAGTTTCTGAACTATCATTAAAGGGCCCATTTAGTTACTCATCACCATGGTTTTACTACATGTGGATTTCCAAACTCCAAAACAAGTTGTAACAGATGCTGCTGGCGCACCCCACATATATCCCTTTGGCCTTGACTTTTTCAGTGTATTCTGGGCTGATTTTCAACTGCCAACAATTGTTATCTCTTTGCTTGAGGGCGTTCTTTGGTCCTGCAGTCCACATGGTCTACATGTGGAGCTGGTCAGAAATGCCTGGGAATTAAGTTTCTCTAAGAGCAGTCTTCAACCAATGGGTGATGCTTGTTGGGGTACAACTCTAAGGCTCATATTCTACACTGCCTTCCAGAGTTCCCCGATGGGATTAAGTTCCAGTTGTGTACATGGTAACTAACCTGATAATATTCTTTATTGGCTATCTTCTCTTCTTTCTCTCCCTCCACTTCCTTACTAGTGTTTCTAGGGATTATCTACACCCCTCTCAAACTACATGCATTCAAATCCTTGTCTCAGGGTCTGCTTTCAGAAGTGCCCAAACTAAGAAAAAAGTCTCTGAGCTGCTGAAACCCAGAGATGGTATTTGTTAAATGTTGTCACTCTATTTTCATTTTCAATGGATAATTTTACTAGTTGTTTACCTTATGTAGTAGGCAGAATATTGCCTCCTCCCTACTCCTCTACCCTCGCCCTTTGTGCAAAGACATCTACATCCTAATATCCTTGGAACCTATGAATATATTATTACATGTTAGATGGCAAGGGGGAATTAAGGTTGCAGATGGAACCTTGATGAGATGACCTTAAAAAAAGGAGATTATTCTGGATTATCCAGATGGGCCCAAATGTAATTACAAGGATTCTCGAAATGTGGAAGAGGGATGCAGAAAAGCTGGAGTCAGAACGATGCAATGTGAGAATGACTTGACTGGCCATTGCTGGCTTTGAAGATGTAAGGAGGCCACAAGCCAAGGAATGGAGGCAGTCTCTAGAAGCTGGAAAAGGCAAGGAAACTGAATCTCCCTTAGAGCCTCCAGAAAGGAACGCAGTCCTGCCAACACCTCAGTTTTAGTCCAGTGAGATCCATTTCCGACTTCTGAACTCCAGAACTATATGATAATATTTTTTTGGTGTTTTAAGCCACTAAATTTGTGGTAATTTGGTACCATAGCAATAGGAAATTGATATAGCATATAAACTGTAGAACCGGAAAGTAAATGTCCCCATAGTATAATTTCATCCCCCCCACCACAATCCATTTCTTCCCATTACTTTTCCTCCCACAGAATCAAAGAGGATGCCTGCATACTGCAACAAAATTGCACAAACATTTGCTGAACATCCATTATGTACCAGACAATGTGTTTGGCCCAGACCCAAACCCATTGTCATTGAGTCAACTCCAACTCATAGCGACCAGGGGGATATAAAGGAGCAGATGACCCTCAGGCAACTTTCAATTTAATGAGAGATAGAGACATCCACAGACAGAATTCAGCAAGTTCAGTAACTATGATGGGAAAAGGAGAAATAGTTATGGGTACACAGGTTGCTCCAAGGGGGTAGAGGTGAGAGACAGGAGAGGTAAGCAGGGTTCAGGAAGAAGGGCACTGTTTGCTATGTTAATAGAATCACTAAATCACAGGGCAGTAAGGGATTCTTCCTTTCTCCTACAGAGGAAACTAAGCACAAAAGAGGGAAGCATCTAGGTAGGCGGGTTACCTCAGCTCAACACCAGAGGAGGGCAGGTTCCAGACACAGCATGTGGCTAATGCTGGAATTCCTCCAGAGCTCACCACATCGATTACAAGCCACTAAAATGCTGTAGTCTGGAGTCCTGGTGGCATAATGGTTAAGCACTCAGCTGCTAACAATTGGTGGTTCAAACCTACCAGTGGCTCCATGGAAAAAATACCTGGTGACCTGCTTCTATAAAGATAAGGCATATGAGGCAGTTCTACTCTTGTCACATAGGGTTGCTATGAGTTGGAATCGACTCGATGGCACACAACAATAAAATGCTTTAACAGGGTCTCAGGCCAGTTTTGCACGGAGTACCCAACACCTCAGCTGCTAATCAAAAAGGGGGAGGTTCAAGTCCACCCAGAGGCACTTCAGAAGAAAGGGTTGGCAATCTACTTCTGAAAAATCAGCCACTGAAAACCCTATGGAGCACAGTTCTACTCTGACACATGTGGAGTCACCATGAGTCAGAATCAACTGAAGGCAATTGGTCTTTTATCCAACACCTGGACAATACTGTGGAGTTCTCCAGCCTCAAAAGGGTGTACCTGAGTTAGCCCCACCTTGTGAACTGACTTCTAGGATTCTCTCACTTAATATAGCAGAAGAGACACCAGGGAGAGAAGAAAGTCATTGTGACTCCTGAGATACCAAGATGAAGAAACAGAGTTCTATTCATCTGAATCTTTTTTAAAAGTCGTTATTGATCCCAAAAGCTGGTGAAACAGTATACATCAATTACACTTGGTAGCTTTCTGGCTCTATATCCAGGTGACATGAATGGTGATTATCATTTCCCTGCCCTGAGAAGCTCCATCTTCAAAGGAATGTCCTCTCTAGCTCGTGTTCCTGTCAGACCGCTCCTCACAGCTCCTGCAGTCCACCACCACCAGAGCTGATGCTGGAAACCCAGGTACTCTGCTTTTCAGGGTTTAACTGACCATTTCAAAGCAATGTGACAAACTTCCTTGAACTTCATGCTGGCCAGGCTCTTTCTCCAAGATGTTGATGCTTGGCTTCAAGTCTGTCTGCCTTCCTCAATATCCACCAGCCTCTTCACTCTCTTTTCTCCTGGTGCCAGCTCCCCAGACATTACCAATTAGTCAACATCAGTGTTTGGCAAGCAATTTCCTAAAGCTTCTGGCACAGTTCGCCCAGCACCTTGTTCATGGGTCTCATGGCTGGCTTTGTGAGGCACCCTCATGCTGCAGCAAAACAGAGTTCATTATCTTCTGAATAGAAGAGACTGAGGTAAAGGGACAAACAGCAAGAAATCCGGAGAAAAAGGCTTTTCTTTTGAGGTTTACAGAGGGCGTTATTCATTTTTTCTCTTAAGGTCTGTAGAGGTCAAGATAATCACCTAAATTTTTCTTCACTCAAAGAGAAATAATCATATTTAGATTTGTTAGAGGAATACCAAGAACATCTACTCACCCTCCAAAACCTCAAAAAACCTTTCCTGCCTCAAGACATAAGGGTATAATAGTTATCCTTTGTTACACTTACCTTGTGTGTGGAAATGCTTTATGGACAAGCTAATCCTTCCATAACACACTACTGAGGCTGGCTTAACCTCATTGGTACTCGAGGAAACTACAGTTCACAGTTCGGAGTTGGAATAGAATCTACAGCTGGACAATTTCAAAGCACAGATTTTGTTGACCTCTATCCTAAAGGGAGTTGGTTTACTTGAAAAGTACAATGACCTTTCACCACTGTCTCCAGTGCTTCTCAATGGGAAGGGCTCCCAGCTAGGTCTCTCTGACGAGGAAATCGCGTGACAGATGAGGGCCTAGCACTGGGTGTATGTCGGCAGTTGGCTTTTACGGAATATTTGGAGCTTTTGCTTCACCCAGAAATCATGCTAGAAGAATGAAGGTTTAGGGCTGAGCTGCCAGTCCTCACACTTGCCCCCTCGCTCACCCATGAGCCACAGGTACTCATCTCCTTCTCAGGCTCAGTCCCTACGGGACAGGGCTGAGCCTGCACATATACCTGACTGGACTCTTTTGAAGTGTTCACGGCACATTTTCTAAATTTAAAGGTTTCTTTTTGCTAGCTGGTACTCAATTCTTTACCATTCTTTTTTTTTTTTTTCCTTTCCTTGCTCCCTTACCTTTTCTTCCCGTCTTCCATCTTTTCTCATTTTCCTACCTCCCTTGTTCCCTTCCTGCCCTCATCTTTAGCACTATCTCTGTTTTTAATGCTTTCTCTCTAGCCCTTGAGTCCCACTCTCTAAGGCAGGGGTCAGCAAACTAAGGCCCTGCAGGCTGGCCTGCTGTCTGTTTTTCATAAATAAATTTTTATTGGAACATGGCCATGCCCATTTGTTGAGGTGCTATCTATGGCTGCTTCCACACTATAATAGCAATTTTGAGTAGGTACAATAGAGACTGTATGGCCCAAAAAGTCAAAAGCATTTACTATCTATCCCTTTGCAGAGAAAGTTTGCCAACTCCTGCTGTATCTAATGCATTGCTACTCAAGGTGGTGCCTGAAGACTAGAAGCATCATTATCATGTGGGAACTTGTTAGAAAAGCTGGATCTCAGGCCCCACCCGCAACCTGCTGAATCGTAATCTGCATTTTAACAAGATCCCCAGATGATTCATATGCACAGTGCATTTGAGAAACACTGCTCTGAGGAACTCGATCACTTCCATCACTGAGTCTGAACGAAGTGATAATCACACACACACACATACACACACACACACACACACAGACATGACCACCCCTCTACCCACCCTGCCCCCAGTTGCATGCTTCACCACAAATAACGTTTTCCAGCATAAACATCTGTAAATAATCTACCTTCACCAGCAGAACTCCATCATTAAAATCACAAGTGATGAATCATGGGAACTAGGGACCTACCTGGGAAGAGGAATACCTTTAAGCACCAGCTTAGTATCACCCTTATCTCTTTAAAGGTTGAGATCGACTTGTCAGAATTGTATTGAAGGCCAGAGAACTAATAGCCATCTATCCACCCACCCATCCATCCTAAACCTACTAGAACCAAACTAAACCCACTGTGAGTCATAGTGACCCTACAGGACAGAGCAGAAATGCTCCATAGGGTTTCCAAGGAGCGGCTGGTGGATTCTAACTGCCGACCTTTTGGTTAGCAGCTGACCTCTTAACCACTGAGCCACCAGGGCTCCATCCAGTCTACCCAAAATTCCCTGCGAGCCTTTTAGGTGCTATGTCCTGTTGGCTCTATCATCAATTTATTTCTCAAAATCCATCCACTTCACTTTTTAAATTTTTCAATTCTCTTTATCTCCACTGCTACCACTTTAGTCCTAGCCATTGCCATCTCTTGCCTGCACTTCTTAACCGGTTGCCCCACTTCCATTCCGAGCCCCTATACCAACCCATTCTCCACATAGTAGACTGGGCAACAAATCTTTTAAAAACGCAAATGTGATCATGCTGCTCAAAGATCATCACTTATCAATGGCTCCCCACTGCACTGAGAAGAGATATCAAACTCCTTCAAATGGGCTACAAGACTCTGCCAATCTGGCATCTGGCTTCCTCTCCAATGGCATCTTACACCACTTCCCCTCTCCCATACCACATCCCAGCCCGATGCTCTTCTTTCTTTTAGGCTCCTAAAAGTCACCAGACTTTCTGTTCTCACTGCCTGTAACACCCTCTCCCTTCTCTACTTGTAGGGTTGGCTCCTTCTCAGACTTTATACCTCGCTGAGGCCTTCCCCCACAACCAATCCTAAATTGGTCCCTCTACTTACTCTGTCATAGCTCATGCCTGTTTCCGTCATGCACTTCTTGATTTTAAGCTAGATATACATTTCTTTGTATCCTATTTTAATGTCTACTGTCTTCAAAATAGGGAGCCCTGGTGGTGCAATGGTTAAGAGTTTGGCTGCTAACCAAGAGGTCAGTAGTTCAAATCTACCACCTGCTCCTTGGAAACCCTATTGGTTGGGGCAGCGGGGGGGGGTTCTACTCTGCCCTATAGGGTCACTATGAGTCAGAATCAACTCAAAAGCAACAAGAGTTTTTTGGCATCTTTAGAATGACAACTCCAAAAGCAAGGACCATGTTGTGTCTGTTTTGTTTACCACTCAATCCCCAGCATACAGCACAGAACTCTGCACCTGCTGTTCCTCTGCCTGGGACATTCTTCCCCCTGTCTCACGCCCCCACTTCATTTAGGTCCCTGCCCAAATGTTACCTTAGCTCCTAACCAGACAGACCTTTCTGACCACTTATTATCAAATAGCCTCCATTAGAGTCCCTGGGTGGTGCAAATGGTTAACATGCTTGGCTGCTAACTGAAAGGTTGGCAGTTAGAACTCACCCAAAGGTGCTTGGGAAGAAAGCCATGGCAATCTACTTCCCAAAGGTCATAACCATTGAAAACTCTGTGCAGCACAGTTCTACCCTGACACACATGGGATCACCATGAGTCAAAATCAACCTGATGGCAAATGGTACTGTTAAGATCTATAATGCTCTGCCCCCTTGTCCTGCTTTAGATTTTTCTTTATATTGTCAGAGTGCTCAATAGCCCATGTAATTAATGGCTACCATATTGGACAGCCCCAGTTCTAAGCAACGACAACCATCTGATATATTATGTAAAACTGCTTATTACTTACATCTGCCTACTATCCCCATCAACCACAAATACAAGTGCCATATATCAGGGACTCTTTCCTCAATGTTAATTCTCAGCGCCTCGAACAGCATCTGGCATTCAACAGGCATACAATAAGTATTGGTATTGAAAGATTAAGTGGTAAGAGCTCAGGAAATATGTAAATAAATGAATGAACTCAGGGACCGGAAACTGTGTTTGCTGGAGGATCTAGAAAGACAACAACTATAAAATTTCTGACCTCAAGGAGCTTGCTGTTGAGTATAGGGAAACGGGGTAATTTGGTGTCACAAAGTCCTCTTCCCTGCGTCCTCTCTCCACTCCTTCCACATCAGCTCTCTCTCACCTTCCGTCTTCCGCCTCTCCCCCCAAGATAACACCCAGCTTTCATTTTTTTATATTGTTTTTGCCTTTGAAAGAGTTGGGTGTTTCACCCCAAGGTAGACAGGATGGCCCACTATCCTAGGACTTCTTTTTGGTGACAGAAAGACAAGATCTTTGCGTGTCGTTTTCTTTCTTTCTTTTTTCAGTCCATCCATCCATTTACCAACATGAGTGTGTGGACTTTTTGAAGAGCTTTGTTAGAACACTTTCTAAGGCTGTGAAACAAACTGAAAAGCTTCCACATAAAGTGTAATTTTCAAATGTCTTCCCAGAGTCATAAAAGCAAAGCTTTTCAAAATGCAGACAGAGAGAGAGAAGGAGACAGACAGGCAAATAGATAGGTAAACTTCGTTTCTTTTGCAGGTGTTTGCTAGTCTCTGGCGTTAGTCCTTTTCTTTATGAGATGAAACAGATTTGTACTAAATTACCGAAGAGCCTTGTCCTTATTCTGACCAAGAAGAAGATGGTGGTAACAGCAGGGATGCTGGTACTTTTCAAATGTAACCCTAATTCCTGTTGGGAAAGGGTTCTGGCCAACACCTCTACTAAAGAAACCTTAAAAGTACTAATGCAATTGGTGGTTGTTGTCATTTTCCAAGGAGTTAGTTTAAAACCATGTGTAGGCTGGGTGCCACAGTAACAAAAGTAGGTCACCACGATTTGGCTGCACATCTTCCTGACTCCGTTAGAACTGTCAGGTGATCGCCGGAGCTCCATCTCCTTGGAAAGCTCGCATTTGCATCAGCCACACATTTTGCAGAGGGAAAGGCAGCATTCCATTTAGCTCCGACTTCAAAATGCTTCTCAGACACTTCAAGAATGCCTTTCACTTTTTCAACAATTCCCTCCCAGCTGCAAGGAGCAACCTATCTCTGTATTGAGGGCACAGCAGCGAAATCCCACAGAAAATTAAATGTGCATCAGCCTTAGGCATTGCCCACAGGATGGAATGTTACAACGTTTTCAAATCGTACTTTATATGGGAACGAGGTTTTTTTTTTTTTATGCTACTGCTAAAAATAACCCATTTAGAAAATTCTGCAACTTTACTAATAAGACCCGCACAAGAGAAGAAGAGTTTATAGAAATCACTGCAGAAGTTTAATGGTTATTTTCCCTCCTTTCAATTCTGAAAGTGTGAGGGAGGACTGCTTCTCTACTCAAAGAGAGGAAGTATAGCTAAGCTATTTTCTCATCATTTTCAAAAAACTTTTGTTAAGCATTTTTGAAGGGAATCACATAAAGTAGGTGGGGTAGATATGGCACCTGATTTCTAGACGCTCCTAATTTGTAGTTTATACAGCTCAGCTGGTGAAAATGCTCTCCGAAAAGCAGGATGCTGTGGTAACAAACGGGAGTCAGGACACCCACGTTCTATTTCTGACAAAACCACTTATAAGCCATTGACACTGGCCAAGTCGTTTCGGTTCCATAAAGCTGGTATTCTTGAGTCTCGAAATACGGATTTTCAGTATCTCCCTTGCTTGCCTCATATGATATTGCCAAGACAAATTACCCAGAGGTAATTAATTATTCATGCTATGAAAGGATCATTCACTTTGCAAAAAACTTACTCCATTCCTCCTTTAAACAGTAATCACCCCCTGCATCTGAAAAACAGTCTTCCTGTTTATAAGGATTTGATTTACATCACTCCCTCCCCCCCACTACAAATGAGTAAGAAATTAAGTAGAATCTAGGGCAGAGAACCATCCCCATGGACAGACCTGCGCCAGCTTCTCATGTATAAAGATCGAATGCTTCTGGTTACACTGGTAGAACTTATTAGAAACCAGTAATAGTCTCAATACACTCAAACACTTGTTTATTGTGATCTCACTATGTGCTGAGTGCTGGATTTTTTGAGAAAACGTTGTCACTAAATCAAATACTTCCATGTGTAAAATACGAGTTCTGGTGACCAACCGAACTTTCTAGACAACCCATAAAACAGTAGAGGATTTAAACTGGATTCTGATCACACGTTCATTTCTACCTTATTCGGTGCCTACCCGGACACCAACCAGCCTGGATCTCCTGCTCTGTGGGCAGAGTCTGGACCCAGAAATCCAGGGCCATATTCCATAATACCCACGTACACCTCAGGGTGTGCTTCGGGCATGGTCTAGAAACTAGGACATCTCAGGAATGGAAATGCAAAAGGATCCGAGAGGACCTGCGAACCTCTCACCCAGGGCTGTGCTTCCAGTGGAGTCCCTGGGTAGTGCAAATGGTTAACTCCCTTGACTATTAACCGAAAGGTTGGCGGTTCGAGTCCACCCAGAGGTGTCTCCGAAGAAAGGCCCAGGGATCTACTTCCAAAAAATCAACCACTGAAAACCCTATGGAGCACATTTCTACTCTGACACACATGGGGTCACCATGAATCAGACTTGATTCTACAGCATCTGGTACTGGTGCTTTTAGACTAGAATTCTGTGCCATGGTTGATTCTGGGCCAAAGCTTCCCAGTTTTCTCTACCTTTGCGCCTATCCCCAAAATGCCCTCAGATTTCCTTTCTCCTTGCCTCCCTTCTCCAAATGTGCTCTCCAAGAAGGAGCCAACACTTATTTCCTCCAAAGTATCATGGAGTGATTTAATCTGCCATCTTTGCTGGCAAGCTTATGTCTTCATGGGTGTATAAAGAAAATCTTATTGCTAAATGAAGAAACTTGTATGTTAAGGATGAGAAGCCAGTCACAAGCGGTCTTTGCCGGGGATTTGGGATAATGGCAATGAGTAGGGTATCACCTACTAATAAAATTAAGTCCATTCCTTGTGCCTACTGAGGGGTTGTTCAGACTTCTTCTCTGGGTTTCTCCCTTTCTAACCCCAGTCTAATGTCATGGAAGATAGCAATTACGTATCTCCTGATGGGTTTTCAAATCTACATATTCGTGTTACATCCCCTAGAAAATGTAAATTATATAATCACAAAAATTACATAAATTACATAATTACAAGTTTACTTTTCTTATCTCCCATGACATGCACACAGCTCCTCCTCTCAACAACTCCGGCTGAAGTATTTTGTTTTATGTATTTTCTTGGGTGAGGTAACTAACCTCCTTGTGTCTCAGGTATTTCATCTCTGAAATGATGATACTCTTTTATACCATACCACGATGGAAATGTGCAGAGATCTCCACATAAAAAGGTGATACATGAAGAAAAAGCAGCCCGAAAAGTCAATCTTGGCACATCATTATGTTCCAAAACCACTTAACAAGTCTCTGTCTATTTTATTAGGAGCAGAGCACAGTATGAATTAGGTCTCACTGTAATTGTGTCCTGGAAGCAAATACAATTTTCATCGAAGAGGTTTTACCGTCTCTAATTAAAGGAATGTTACAGTCTATTGTCTCAGATGGTGTGATGTCTGGAAGGGATCCTACCCAATCACTGCCTCAACATCCTTGTTTTACAGATGCATAATACCCAGTGAGCTTAAGTAATTTGTCCATGGTCACCCAGCATAGCCAAGGGCATGGCTAACATGAGGACTCACCTTCCCAGATTCTCTGTGTAATGCTATTTTAAAGACTTCTTTTACATTAGAAAAAGAAGCCTTATTCATGCCTATCACACAAATCTCACCTCCATTTATTAATGAATTATAGTCCAGTAGAACCGAAGCCCCAGTGGATTCTCATTTCTTACTTTCTTCAAACATCCAAAGAAACTGTCAGAGGCACCAGGAATAACTCAGAAGAAGCTGTCAGCTCCCTGCAGCAGCAAAGTTCACATGTTGATTCACCCTTGAAACAGCAATGCCTGTGATGGGTTCAGATGCGCGGAGATGTTTGGAGCACCCGCGTTTTCGTATAATTAGCTCTAGGAGGGAGCTCAGGAAGATGACTGGATCTTTTAGATGAGCAAAGCTTGAAGTCTAAGTAGGCCGGGAAGTTCTACTGTGAAAAGGATATTCAGAGAGCACATTTCTCCACAGGAGACGGCCACTGTGTCATCCACATGGGACGTCTTGGGTGATGTGGCTTCAGGAGAAAAGCAATGCACCATACTCTTTGCCCGGTGGGGGAGTCCCAGATAAAGATTCATCTGCAGTCTTTAGGGCAATAAAATTAACCACAATTATATCTTCTGTTTCTTAAGCATTTTGATTTGTCAAGGCACTTTTCACATTTTTTTTTTCTTTTGATACTCCTGACATTTTGTTCTCACAAACTCCCTTAGATATGAAAAGGGTAGGAATCTCTAGCTTCATATTACAGGTGACAAAATGGCAGCAGTGCCAGTTCTTCTGTCTTGGAGTCCATCTTTAAGACAGGCCAGCTCACCATGTAAGTTTATTTAGATACATTTGTTTTAAGTTCCTTTCTGGTAGTTTATTAAAGGCATGGTGAAGGGTAGTAAGTTTGTCACGAGCGGGATGTAGATGTTAAAGCATTTCGCTATATATGATGTGTGGCTGTAAACTTGTGAGATTTTATACAACATATAATCATTTAGAAAAATAAAAGTGACCCTGGGACGTTAACTGTTCCAACTCTGGTGCCACTGCTCAAAACATCTTTCTCTCTTCTCTTCTAGAACTGCCTTCATGGCCAATCTCTAGACAAGAAATTTCTAGCCATGCGCATTTATTGACAGTCCCTGCTTACATACAGGAAGTCCCTGGGTTATGAAATCTGACTTAAACACAACCCACAGGTATGAACCAACCCCCGTAAAGCCTATTATATTAAAAATTCAAAGTACATATAATGGTTCGTAATAACAAATGGGCACTATTTTTCAATGTGCATCAAAACATTATTATTATTATTACTGTATTATTATGTTAAAGATGTTTTAGTGTATCTGGAAGTATTTCTTTAATGTTTTTTATGCATAGAAAGATACACTATGTACTTTATACTAAGACAAACATTTGAGTAACTGACTTTAGACACAAACCATATCTAACTGTTCTGACTTACGTACAAATTCAACTTAAAGACAGATTTAGGAAAGGAACTTGTTTGTAATCCAGGGCATATATTTTTTAATTTCAAAAAGATGTTTAAGTTCTCATCTATGTGTGTTTTAAAAAGTGACATAATTTTACATTAGCTGCATTTCTATGAGGTACAAATTTATTTTTCCTGCATCTAAAATAACAGGATGTGGGAAAGGCCCTACAAGGATACTTGTTTATGGATTTTCAGTCCAAAGGTGAAATCAGATGTGGCCCCCACTGAACTGTCAAACTATGATTATAAGACCACTGAGTAACTTATATGAATTGGGTAGAAATGAAGTCTATAAACTGCACATATGTTTGTCATACAACTAAACTCTCAAACCCTGTGTTCGAATTAAAATAGAAAACTTAGAGAGAGTAGGTAGATTATGACAGGGATTGGCAAACTTTTCCTGTGAAGGGTCAAATAGTAAATATTTTAGGATCTGCAGGTCATACAGTCTCTGTTCAACTACTCCACTGTGCCACTGTGGCTTGAAAGCAGTCAGAGATGATATGTAAATGAATTGACATGGCTGTATTTCAACATTTTATTGATAAAAATAGGCAGCAAGGCAGAATTTGCTCTCAGGCTGAAGTTTGCTGACCCCTGTTTTATGGTCTAATACAGATGTTAACCTCAGATATCAAGATGTCTAAATGTGTATGAATAGATTTGATTCTCTCTGGGGAAAAAAACAAATGCAAAACAGCGTTGGATTTTAGTTTCTCAGTAATTTCTACCTAAAGCATTGCCATACCGAGTGTTACTTAGACTAACCGACCTACCCACTGCCATCAAATTGATTCTGGCTCATAGTGACCCCATGGTGTTTCCAAGGCTGTAAATCTCTATGGAAGCAGATTGTCACATCATTCTCCCGTGGAGCCACCAGTGTTAGAAAAATTAGGAAAGATAAAGTTCTACCCCAGATTAATCTAATAGTTCATCTCTTTAAAAAAAAAAATACTTATCATCTTCATCACACAACTAACAAATATGTACTAAAGTTAAATAATAAAATACAGGTAAGCTCAAAAAAGAAAATATATAGCTTTTAACATTCTGAGCTGTATGTTTCCAACCGTGTGTTTTCACAAACATGAGGGCAAACCGTGCATAGTTCTGTTTTACACTTTCTAATTTAAATACAGATTGTGTTTTGTTAAATTAAAAAGAAATGAAACATCCTTAGTCATCGGGAAAATGCAAACTAAAACAAGATACCACTTGAAATCCCAATAGACCGTCTAAAATTAAAAAGACTGAAATATCAAGGGTTAATAAGGATGTGGAGCAACTGAAACTCTCATACACTGTTGATGGAGTATAAAATGGTACAACCACTTTGGAAAAATAGCAGCTTCTTATAAAATTAAGTATACTTGTACTCAATGACCCAAAACTTTCACTCATGGGTTAGGGTATATACCCAAGAGAAATGAGTGCCTGTGTCTACCAAAAAGCATGTACAAGAATGTTCATAGCAGCTTTATTCATAATAGCCTCAGACTGGAAACAACTCAAACATCCATTAAAAAGAGAACTAATATTCATACAATGGAATACTACTCAGTAATTAAAAAAAAATGACTACTGATACACACATAAAACAATATTGAAGATTCTCATAGACATAATGACGAATGAAAGAAGCCAGACACGAAAGAGCACAACTGTATGATTCCATATACATGAAGTCCATTAGGCAAAACTAATCTATGGTGATAGATATCAGAACAGTTTACCTCAAGTATAATCCCACCCACATTAAGATATCGAACATTCCAACCCTAGAACGCTTCCATGTGACTGCAACTGGATCAATAAATAACATGATAAATGAAGAAGAAATTGAAGTTGTTAATGATTTAATTCTACTTGGATCAACAATCAGTGTTCATGGAAGCAGCAGTCAACAAATCAAATGACATATTGCATTGGGCAAATCTGCTGCAAAAGACCTCTTTGAAGTTTTTGAAAGCAAAGATGTCACTTTGATGACTTAGGCGTATCTGACCCAGGCCAAGGTCTTTTCAGTTGCCTCATATGTATGTGAAAACTGGACAACAAAAAAAGGAAGATGGAAGAAGAATTGAGGCATTCAATCTGTGGTGTTGCAGAAGAATACTGAATCTACCATGAACTGCCAGAAGAACAAACAAATCAGTCTTAGAAGAAATTCAACCAGAATGTTCCTTAGAAGTGAGGATGGCAAGACTTTGGCTCCCTTACTTTGGACATATCATCAAGAAAGACCAATAGCTGGGAAAGGACATCATATTTGGTAAAGTAGAGGGTCAGCAAAAAGGAGGGAAACCCTAAATGAGACAGATCGACACAATGGCTGCAACAATGAATTCAAACATACCAACAATGATACAGATGGCACAGAACCTGGCAATGTTCCATTCTGTTACACAGAAGGTCACCATGCATCAGAGATGACTCAATGGCAACTAACAACTGCTAATATCTTGATCTGGGAGGTGGTCACAAGGATGGATACTTTTATCAAAACGTTAACTTGTACACTTTAGGTCTGTGCAGTTAAGATATGTAAATTACATCTTAATAAAGAGATAAGGTTCTAAAAAAATACAATTGATTTTTGCCTCAAAAGGAAAAATCAAATAGAGGGGAAAAAAAGATACCCAGAAAGACATTATTTGAAGAAGAGAGCTTTTAAATTACCAAATTTGAAATGGAACGAGAAGGAAAGCCCACTCTTGTTGTGAGGAAATCATCTTTACTGTGTTCTCACCAATTTCATTGTTATTTCTTTTTGGGTTCAAGGTCATAATGATGGTCTTGCTTTTTCTGTGCCCTTATTATTCCAATTTGGAAAACAGATGAGGTTTAACTATATGGAGGGATGATCTAGGGAAGAACAACGAAAAATGTCAAGGACAGCCTAAATGACATCTCCCAGCACTCTCTTTATGACGACCCATCGGAGACATTCTTCTCAGATCTCAGTATCTGGAAAATCTGTGATTCTTCTGAACAATGAAGCTGTTTTCATTTTATTAATACCAACACTTTTATAAACGACCTTGTTCCATTTTTGCTCTGATGATCAGGACACCAGAACCAAATGGGTTGTGCTAGCATATCTACATCTGAGTGTGCTAACCTGATGCCCAGATATATTTTTCTATTTTCCTTTAAGTCAATGAGCCTAACATTTTTTATAATCATTTGGGCTTTTTAAAATTGAGATACAATTCACATACCATAAAATTCACCCTTTCAAAGTATACAATTCAGTGGTTTTTAGTATATTCACAATGTTGTGAAACCGTCATCATCATCTAATTCCAGAACATTTTTATCATGTCAAAAAGAAACCCCATTAGTCATTCCTCATTCCTTGCCCTCCCCCCTCAACTCTTGGTAACCACTAATCTACTTTCTGTGTCTACAGATTTCCACATTCTGGACATTTCATATAAATGGATCATATAATATGCGGCTTTTTGTGTCTGGTTTCTTTCACTTAGCATAATATTTTCAAGGTTCATTCCTGCTGTTGCATGCATCAGTACTTCATTCCTTTTATGGCTGAAAAATATTCCACTGTATGGATATTAAAAAATAACCCAAACCTGTTGTCATCAAGTCGATTCCACCTTGAAGAGACACTACAGGACAGAGTAGAACTGCCTCATGGGATTTCCAAGGCTGTCATCTTTATGGAAGCAGACCGCTACATCTTTCTCCTATAGAGTGGCTGGTGAGTTTGAACCACCAACGTTTTGGTCAGCAGTTGAGCACTTAACTACTGTGCCACCAGGGCTCCTTCTGTATGGCTATACCACATTTTATCCATGCATTCATCAATTAACGGACATTTGGCTTGTTTCTACTTTCGGGCTATTATGAATAAAGCTGCTACGAACATTTGTGTACATCTTTTTGTGTGAACATATGCTTTTAACTCTCTTGGGTACATGTCTAAGAGTAGAATTGATGGGTCATACAGTAACACTATGTTTTTTGAGGAACTGCTAAACTATTTTTCAAAGTGGCTATACCATTTTACATCCCCACATGTACGAGAGTTCCAATTTTCCTACATCCTCGACAATACCTGTTATTTTCCTTTTTTTTAAATCATAGCCATCTTAGTGGGTAGAAAGTGGTATCTCATTGTGGTTTTGACTTGCATTTCCTTGTTGACCAATGATGTTGAGCATCTTTTTATGCATTTCTTGGTGTGTATTCGTATATCTTCTTTGGTGAAATATCTACTCGAATTCCTTGTCCATTTTTTAATTAGGTTATTTGTCCTTTTAGTCTTGAGTTTTAATCTTTTGGATTTTTTAAACAATATTTGTGTAAGTTCCCTTGCATTCTTTGCAATGGCATTGGGAGATTAACAAAAAATGTATGTTAAAGCTTGAAGTTTATTTATTATAATCACCTTTTTGCATAGATAACCAACTTCGATTAGTTTGGGTATGTTTACAAACTTTTTAATACAGTATCCCACCAAACCAAGGGTTTTATGTCTTTACATTTAAATTTTAGATGCTGGATAAATTGCTTAGATTCCACCAAATTGTTCATATTAGGGAAGGAGTTGCCATTTTTTCTGTTCTCTTTTCTGCCATTAATATGTAATAAGCACTTTAAAAAATTAAAAGGACAAGGAAATGAAGATGGTCTTTTGGTAAATACACAAACTTTTTCTTTAAATATAAACAGTTCATAGAGAAATTACTCTGATGGTTGTAAAATAAATGTTAGTTGTCTATTCTACCAGCCATACCTTTTTGTTAACTTCCCTAAACCAGTTTTAATTTGATCATTTACTAATTTAAAGTCCCAACTGCTTTTAATTAATTAGAATAAAAAGACATCTTGTTTTGATTTTTTTTTTTAACTACGGGAAAAAGGGACAGCCAACTAATTATTAAACTAGAACCCATCCAGGTTCATAAAAAACATTTTTATTACATTACATATTTGAGAGGAATTTATTTATACTGCTGATAATTTACTAATATGTAAAAATAAAGATTCTTATATTATCTTTTTCTTCTTGGCTGTTTATTATTTCATGGTTGAAATAGTTTTCCAAAACACAACAAGCTGTAAATGGATCCACGGGCTATTAATTTGCCGTGCATGGCACCGAAGGGAAAAGCTCGTTAGATGGGTTGATGCGATTACAGGTATTACATAACCATCCTCAGAGAACTCAGAGTAAATTATGAATAACATCCCATCTCTGGTACTCCTTAGACATTCAAAGTGGCAAGGGGAAAGAGTCCCAAATCAGAGGAAAAGGCAAAAGGCAGAGGGGTCAAAACACCTCCTGAAGAAACTTAATGTGTCAAAAGGGAGGGGGATTCTTCTACTAAGAGGATATTACGCTTCTCCTTGGTGATAACACAATTTCTCTATGCACAGGAAGTAATGGTCACCCCACGGCACTCTCCAATACTACTGGCACATTTCAGTTTTCTTTTCCTTTTCAGTGAGGTATAACTTACATGCATAATATACATAAGGAGATGGATTGACACAATAGCCACAACAACGGGCTTAAACATATCAAAGATCATTACGATGGCGCCAGACTGGGCAACACATTCTGTTTTACGTAAGGTCACCATGAGTTGGAGTTAACTTGACAACGACTAACAACAACAAAAATCACTACACAGACCAAGATTCAGAACATCCAACACCCTTCAAGTCTCCCCTGTTCCCTCCTGGTCAATATCCCCTTCGGGGGTAACCACCATGCCGACTTCTATCACATAGATGAGTTTTGCCTGTTTTTTTAATTGCTACATTTATCACATACAATGTTGTCTTTTATTCTGAGCTCTTTCACTCAACATTAGGTCTGTGAGATTCATCCATGTTGTTGCATTTATTAGCAGTTTTACTTTATTGCTAAGCATATTCTATTATTTGAATATGTCACAATTTATTTGCATATTCTACTGTTGACTTGTTTCTGAGTTTTGGCTTTATGAATAAAGCAGCTGTGAACATTCTTATATGTGTCTTTTGGTGGGTCTATCTACTCATTTCCCTTGAGTATGTACCCAGGAGTAAAATTACTGGGTTACGCTGGTATTTGTATGCTTAGCTTTAAGAGATACTACCAAACAGTGGTCCAAACATTTGGCTCAATTTATACTCCCACCAGCCATGTAGGAGAATTCTAGTTGTTTCACATTTCAACACTTGGAATGGTCAGTCCTTTTACCCTCAGCCATTCTGATGGGGTGAAGCACCACATTTCAATTTGGTAGACATAATTCTATTATGCAGGAATCCAAAGCCAGGCAGAATGCACTGTTTGCAAAAACAAAATGAGGCTTTGCATTCTGCAGGCCTGCACCCCATTATTGTCCTGGGGGAGGCCATCTCCAAAAGTTTGCTCAGCCCCAGGAGCCTGGAGGAAACCCTGATGTCCTGAAATCACTCACTCGGCTGCACCCAAGGGGTGGGAGGGCAGGAAGGACATGCATTCTGAGCCTGCATATTTTCAGATTTCTGAGAGCTCAAAGTCCAAAGGCACCACCGCCAAGTTTCCATTCAGTTGAAAATTGCTCAAGGGCTTCGTCCCGACACTAACAGGACACCAGGCGAGAATTCTTCCTTCGTTACATTTTGCGCTTGGTTCTCTTCCTGTTCTCATAAAACCCCCCTGAGTTGGAGTTTCACTAGAAGCAACTTTTATCTTTCCATTTGGAAGGACATATCATGACTGGCTTCTACATGGGCCCATTTTGAAAAGCCAGTGAAATGTCTTCATTCTATTTTAGACTGAAGCATTGTTACTGAATCAAAAGGCTGTTTCGAAGCCTCACCAAGTGATGTTACAGAACCAAAAAAAGAAACAAGCAAAGAACAATGGGGGGACTTGCATTCTTTCACACTGATGTAGAATATTTCTGTCCTAACATGATTTTGAAAGTGAAACAATAAAAAAACGTAGACAATCACGGCAGCATCATATACTATTAGAGTGAAGTACTAGGACAGTCAAGGGTACATTAGTACAAAAGGATTCCTTCTCTTGAGGAAATAGGGTATCTGCTTTCCTTGGTCCCAGTACTAAAAAGATGACTGTCTCCATCAATCTAGCTCATGGGATAATCACTCAACTCTTTGTTTTCTAGCTTTAAAGGGAAAAGGGTAAGAAAATAACCTAATTGCAATAGCTAATATTTTGCGATGGCAGAGAAGGAGAAGAGAAAGTGTTTAAGTGCTAGATATCACTCCAGGAAGAGCAAATTCCAGACTGTACTCTCTGCGCGGATTTATTGAGCAACTTAGGTAGCCACCCTCCAGAGAACTGCTGCTACCGGGACAAGGGACTTAAAGGGCCCTGTTCATCGCCCCAGAACACAGGGGCTGCGGGAGAATTTTAGGTTGCTATTTTCATAGAGACGTTTGTTTCCTAACAAAGGGCTCGCTTCCAGCTATTTTAGAAACTCTTGCCTGTTTATTCAGCCAACTCTCTGTGCTGGGGATTGTCTTTGGGCACTGAGGTTTTATCAATGTCTATTTAAAGCAGAATGAAAAATAGCTCAAGATGAAAACATAGAATATTTTCAGCCTAGAATGTGAGGCACATCCTTTTTTTTTTCTTTTACAGGGTTGCTATCTGGTTTCTCCTCTCTCCTTCCCTGTCTGCCTCCCTGAAACAGCCACCTGTCTTCCAGTCTTTCGTGTATCACAATTCAATTGGCAGTGTTTTCTTCTTAGTGGTGTATAAAATAATGGTACACCTTAACAAATTATGGATTTGCGGAAACTGTGTGTGTGCGTACAGTTCCGAGACAAAGCAAATCTTCTCTGTTGGGACCTACTTACAAGTTCCATCTGGCTATGTCCACCACGGATCAAACAACGCCAGGACTTCAGGTCATGAGAGAGATAACATACTATTATCCATATGGTGTAGATAAGGAAAGAGGCAAAATGCAAAGGTAAAAATGGGCTTATTATATCAATGGGACCTAACAATTTTTTAAGGTCCTTTAAGAAAGAGTTTGCATACCCCTGAAATAAAGACAACCATGTAATTCAGTCCTGGCTAGGTAATGTTTCCGAGCCTCTCTATCAAAAAGAGAGACTAGCAAAGGTTTGAGAGGTATTAATAAAGAACGTACTAGCATCAAATCAAGATTTTTCTCATGGGTAATAAAAACATTGAATGGATACTAAAAATGGAACAGCTTTATCACTATATGATCTTCTATCACTCCATGCCAAGCTCACTACTCCCTAAAATTATGTTTCATACCACTGTGTCTAGAGTTTAAACTCTGGGAAATACTGCATTCAGCTAGTACATTTATCAAATCAAATCACATACGTAAGTAATAGAATATTTTATTTGAAAGCAAATACAAGTGAAGATAATTGAAAACCTTGTAGCATTAAATGCACACAAGACCTTAGTGTTAGAACAGCCGAGTATAACTGACAGGATACTGGCCATGGAATTAAGACCCATGGGTTTAAGCCAGCAGTGTGACGCGAGGCAGCCCTTTTCACCTCTGTGAACCCCAGGAAACCCGGAACCAGAACACTTTCCCTCGCCTACTTTCCACATGGGATGACCTGAGAAGTCTTTGGAGACTCTACTGTTGGTAAAGCATTCTGGGATCACTGACTCCCATATTGTCACTGATGTCCCAGCTTTGCTCTCACGTGGCCGACTGCAAAAGCAGCACTGGCTAAGAGGCCAAAGGGTGGACGAGATTTGGCTGGGAGAAGGGAGATGACGGATCCCAAAGAAAGGCTGGCCGCAGAGTCCCACATAAAGCATGAGGAGAGACGGCAGATGCTAAATGGAAGAAGACAAGAGGGTGCTGGGAGGGAGGTGAGACGTAGCCTACTTGGTGATTCAGCTCGGGTTCGGCACTGTCTGAGAGACCCCAGTGGCCTCGCCTTGAGCTGCCTGAGGTAGGTAGGAAGAGGGCCAGGCGTCCTTTCTGATACCCCAGTTCGGTTTTCCCCATGGAGTTGGGTTCCATGATACCAGGATTCCTCCCATTCTCTGATTACACATGTCCCAGCATCTCCAGGCAATTGAGCCATCTGCCTCCCAGTTTACAGTAGCCAAGGAAGGTAGATATTTATTTTAGAAACTAGGCTTGCAAGCTTTATTTTTAGTGCTGTGACATGATATTTGGGGCTATAAATCTACACTGTGGTGTTATAAACAATTCAAAACTAATACAGCCTGTGCCCTCACTTTTCTCTTGAAGTGCGATCCAGGCTGTAGCCATTATAGTACAAATAATGCGGCAGTAACAACAGTAGCACAAAATAGAGAGTGTGTCACCACCAGAGAAAGAACCAGAAAGAAGAGCTAGCATTTGTTGAGTACCTACTGTGTGTCAAGCTCAGTGCTCGATGCATTACATTCGTGAAGTCCAATCTATGAAACAATCCTGTAGGTTGACGTGACAATCCCCATCTTGTAGGGTAGCTCTTTCCACCTAAGGCAAGGGTATGAGACACCTAGAGGGTAGGGCCAGATTTGAACCCAGCTCAGGCAACCTGCAAAGCCTTCTGTTCCTTCCCTTGATCTGTCCTGATGTGTAATGGAAATTTCTCATTTTTCTAAGGTGAAAATGTGCTGAGTGGTTGCCTTTCCAGGAGACGGGCTGTGGGAAGAACTGTGTCTGTCAAGCTGAAGGAATTTTAACACTTCCTTTGCAGCCTGAGTGTTAATGGGCTTTGGGTCCCACAGTGGCACCGCCATGACTGGGCTACTGGTGCCTGAGTGGAATCTGTTTTTTTATCTCCAGGATGGATGCAGGAAAACATTAACATTTGGCAAACGGAAAGGAGTAGATTTTTTTTATTTTCCAGCTTCTATGACATTTTTAGACACAGAAATGTGAAGTTTCTAGCCTTCTGTTTAGCTTCGGGGGGCTCTGTATGTGGTGGGGTGAAAGGAGAAGGTGGTGGGTTACTGTTGCCTCTGATGGAACAGAGCATGATGATCACAATCAACCTGAAACGCAGTCACAGGCTCGGATGTAACACGGGACAAATGAAGAAATAAACTAAAATTACAAAGACATTAAGTGCCCTGATGATGATTTTTATGCAATTTCCTGAGCACACAGGGCAACCTACAATCTGAATTTCCTTGTTATTAAGCCAGTAGAATCCAGCAGTAGAAACAGTGAACCCATCAATATAATTTGTGCACCAACAAAAGTGATTTTAGCTGAGGTTAAGTGCCTCTAATCCAAAAGGGTTATTTGAATATAAGTGTAACACTAAAGGGGAAATGAAAGAAACACAGAAAAGCAGAACAACAAAAACCTGCCATGGAAGGATCTAAGTGTCTGCATACAAGGCACAGTCATTCCATCCAGTCGAACCATGGGGACGTTCGTGTCTACTGTATAAATCGGAATTTAGAGACTTTATAAAAAGCTGTTTTTAAGCTCAATATGCCCCAAATGAGAAGGTGTCAATGAGTGCTGAGGGACTCTTAAATTCCAAGATTATTCAATTGCTCCACTCTACAAATACACTTATGAAACTGTCATAGAAAAAAAATGCTGCAAAATAAACAGTAAGCAGCATGCTGAAACAAAATCAAAGACATGTTTTGCCCACGACTCCCAGACACGGGCTACAGAAACATAAGTTCAAAGAGCAATCCAAAGAAGATCCCTTAGAGAATTAATTTAATGCTGGTGGTTTTCAGACAGAAAAGGAGAGCTATAACAGGAGCGGTGACAGAGCAGCTTCCATAACATCTTTGTTACAGAAAGGAGGTACCCAATCTGGGTGGCCAGAGACCCGTGGGAACCTGGTCAGATGCTAGAGGCATCCAGGGTCCACCATTCTCCCTTCATTGAAGCTCACAGGTCTGGACTCTGGCCTAATTCATGTCTTTCATTTTCCTTTTGGCCTCCTGACCCCAGATTCTAGCCTATCCATGGATCCCCTCCTTTTGTCAGTGAGCACCTTGGTAGCCAAGGTTTGGCAAAGATGAATCCTGGACTCCACCCCTTGTCCACTGCCAATTTACTTCGGCCATCTCGGGCCTTCGGGGCCTCTCCACCTTACCTGGGCTTTTACTGCCCACAGGTACACAAGACACTTGCTAAGCTCAGCCTTTTTGCTGGCAAACGCACTAGGAGATCTGATGTCTTCCGGGGAGAGAAATGAAAGGAGGAAGCAGTCTGCAGAAACACTGTTGTCTAAACAGGATTAAAAGCATCAGTTCTCACAACATGCCTGGGCTGTTAGTCAATACTAATGTTCTTTGTATCCACGTAGAAAACACAACCCCAAAGAAGCTGAATAACTTGTTCTAGGCCCATAGCAGATAAGTGGATGACCAAGATTTGACTGGATACATACCCAGAATTATCTTATGTCTGACAAATTTTCAGAAAGTAAAGCTAGGGAGATGCCAGGTTTAGTTGTCTTTCTGAAATGGCCACGTTTAACCACTCAACCAATCTAGCTTCATCGAGTAAAACATCTTGCTAAGTTCTGGAGCGACAAGATGAGGAAGACGTGATGTTCACCTTTTAGGAGTTTATAATTAAGTGAGGGAGACTCACAGGTGCCTGGAGAATTACATTATAATATAAAAAGTTTGTGGTTCATGGTGGTATGTTCAAAGCACACAGGCATACAGGGGGAAGAATGAATAATTCTGCCTAGAGTGTGGGGTGGTATTTTGGGGCAGCTTCAAAGAAGAGGTGTCATTTCAGTGGGCTCTGGCGTTCACGTGAAGGAAGAGGTGTGAGCCCAACTCTAGGGAAAAGCCTTTGCATAAACACGATGGTGTGAGGCTCGTAGGTAGGTGTGGTCCAGTATGGTGGAAGAAGAGCGGGAGGGGAGCCAAGCCTGAGATCACAGAGCAGCTCTAAGGTGCATGATTCGCCACAGGTTTAGTCACTTAAAGGCAAACTATGGCCTGCAGGCCAAATATAGCCCATCACCTGTTTTTGTAAATAAAGTTTACTGGAACATAGCCACACCTATTTGTTTGTGTATAGTCTATGGCTGTTTGGGGAGCCCTGGTGGTGCAGTAGTTAAGAGCTCGGCTGCTAACCAAAAGGTCAGCAGTTCGAATCCACCAGCCACTCCTTGAAAACCCTATGGGGCAGTTCTACTTTGTCCTATAGGGTCACTACGAGTCAGAATCAACTCGATGGCAACGGGTTTATGGCTGTTTTTGAGCTACAACAGCAGAGTTGAATAATTTTGACAGAGATCAATGGCCCACAAAGCCACACCAAACCTTTTAGAAAAAGCTTGCTGACCCCTGGCTTAAAGATTTGAACTATTTATTTGAATTTCTACAATGAACTCAAATGCATACGGTCAGTAGGGCCTTCTTCCTACAGTCTATAAGTAGCATCCCCTCAAACCTTCTCCTTCCCTATTACGGACACTTATTTGTATCATAAGCTTGTCTGGCAATCTCTTTCACAATCCCATATTGTACATCTTCGTTTATTTTTTTCTCCTTTTTCTTTCTTGTTTGTATTTGAGGGCTTTGCCGCACGATTCCCTTTGCTGACAACATTACAAGCCTCCCACCCCTCCAGGAGAAGCTCATCACTCAGCTTTGAGTCCATTTTGCTTCCTTTGCCTCCTTCCCAAGTTCTTCATAAATTTCTGTACCACTTTTAGAATGATGCTGTAAATCGATTCTCTTCACTTGCCATTACCGCTTTCAAATTCCATGGTCTGACAGATAGCTATCCCTCTGCAAAGGGCTCCCCTAGTTCTATAAGAATGCATTGGACAATGTAAGGTATACCCACCAGCAATTACAAGACAGAAAAATCAAGAAATAATCAGGTTTTTCTGGTGGGCCATGCTGAAGGATTTCTTTCACTAGGAAGTCCCCGTGTACATTTAAAACCAAATTTGAGCTACAAAAATTAAATTTGCACATGGTTTTCTATGGCGTTTACCTCTAATATAGAGTGAGGGGCATGATTATTGTTTTATTAACCACCGCCAATAAAATAGACCAGGAAGGTTATGTGAACTTAGATTTTTAAAACCTGCTTATTATGGGATGCAGTATTTATTGCAGTTTAAGTTCAGACTTTATGATTAAGCTGAGTCTAAATCCCACTGCTGCCCCTTATTAGCTGTGTTACCCTGAGTAAGCTGATTAACCTCTCTGTGTCTCAGCTTCTACATCTGCCAAAAAAAAAAAAAAAAAAACCCAGAAGAAGAAGAAAATAACTAACCTCTCTCACACGGCCATTGGGAGAATAAATGGGATAAAGTATTAGAAGTGGTTAGTGCAGTGACTGGCACATAGAAAATACCTTCTGAATGTTAGCTATCATTATTACTAGAATATGATACTTCACTTTTTTTTTCAGTTTCTTTTTTTCTTCACAGCATAAAAGAACTGAGAAGAATGTTCTGGGAACAGACTGTGGGACTTGACATGTCATGGAGAACATGAGGTCATTTTTCCTTCCTGTCTTTCTGATTTCCTCGTGAGAGTCATTTGTTCCCCCACTCTTGACCCACATGGTTTGGGTGGTACTTACCTGAATCCTGGGCTTCTAGGATTAGTACATGATCCAGATCTACCCAATCCCAGTATTCTATCCCCTGGCCAAGTCATATGTTCTCAGAAAGGCACATGACCCATGTTAGGCCAATTGGAATCAGCCCCTAGGCTTTGAGGGAATGACTGGAAACTAAGAATCTCTGTTTTCATTGGGTAGACCATCAGCTTGGAACTGTTGGTGACCATCTTTGGTACAGCAAGGGAAAATCTTCCTGGGAATGAAGTCATCACAGAGAAAAACAGCTGTGAGAGACTAGGAGAAACAATGCCCTGAAAACAAATGTGTGTCCTTGGCTCCAACTCTGTTACTCCGGACTTTTCAGTTACACGGGCCAAGTTTTTACCTTAAGCCACCTTGAACGGAATTTTCAGTCACTTGCATCCAAAGAGTTCTGACAAATACAAATGAACTGACATGTCCTATGGCTAGAATTGATACTTAAAACATACGTGAATCTTGCTAGTCTCAACATAGCAGAGACAGCACTGCAAAGAGGCGGCTGACTTGACGTCTTGGTTCTGCATTTGGGCAGTTCGGGATTACTAGGAAAACCGTTTTATCTTTCTGGGTCCGAAAGTGCTTGCATGTCAAATAAGAGATGTGAGTGAAAATCAATCTCTAAGATCCTTTTTCAGTTCTAACACTCTACAAGTATCTATTATTCTTGGGTTCATTTCAGTTGGCACATACTGTGGTATAATTAGTTACTGATTCTCATGTGTTCCTGCTTCCTTCTGTTTCAACTTTAAAAAAATACTCTATTAGACCCTCAATCCTTATACTCCAGGGAGTTATTTCTTCTCCTTCAACTTCCTTCTAACAAAAATATATTTATTTTTGTCTACTTGGACATAACTATCTCATTTTCATCCCTTTTCTATATTTTTTAAATTTAATTAAGGTGATAAGTTCCTTGAGGATTGAAACTAGAGTCTTCCTGTGAGTGTAAACATATATATTTTTTTAACTGCCAACCTAGCTGCCAGTCTTTACAGAGCAGCAGAATATGGGTTTTAACTAATGTAAGCAGGAAATGCGTCTCCAGCCCACGCAAAATACTGATTTTTCCCCAAGTCCACATCTGGCTTGCTCATTTATAATTTCAGCCTGAACTGAAATTCTCCCACAGAAATACAGTGTGACATCCATGTCTACAGAATGTCAGACTGGAAATGGAGCATTAGGTAACTGTCTTGTGAGTCTCATTTACAGATTATACATAATCTGTTCATTTCAGGTCAATATCATGCTTTCCTCTTCAATGGTAAAATGTGGCTCAGCACTGGATATGAGTTTGATATACTCACATTCATTGATTTCAAATAATTTGATAGCTGTAAACTTAGAGGGATCAAAGGGTTGTGGCTGAAATGTGGACTAATGGCCCACCATCTATAGATAGGACTACCCACAGGGAAAAGATCCTTCACAGAAGGGATGGCACACGCAAGATGCCTCCCTGCCTCCCTGTCTGACGGTCCAGTCCATTCTTGTTCATCAGGACTCTAAATATGGCCAGGAACTCCAACCCAAGCTAACTGGAAGGGTAATTCTTGGCACATATAACAAAATCATCTGGAGCCAGAGGTTTCAGGGTTGGTTGGTTTAGCAACTTATTGATGCCATTAAGGGGCCACATTCTGTCTGGCTTTCCATTCCTCCATCCATGGCGCCTGCTTTTTTCTCAGCCGACTTCCTTTGGGGTTGGAGGATACTTGCCAGTGGTACCTGTGTCTACTTGCTTCCTCGTCCACATGCATTGAAAGGGAGGTCACTTCTGTCTCGATATTCTAAGCATGAGTCTTCAATTTACCCTCATTGGGTCAGCCTAGGTTACGTGTTCACATGAATCAATGATCATGGATGGGCATGGAATATGCTGATTGCTTGACTCAACTGAGTTGATGCTAATCCTGAAGTTTTCTCCGAAGGGTAAAAACACGAGGGGCAGAAAAGTGAACTAAACTCTGGGTGTAGTTAGGAAAGGTAAAGGGATGGGATGGATGCTAGGTAGGCTACCAAAAAACATCCACTAGAATCCACAAGTGGTAACTCTCAACAGAGGACCAGTCTCCCAGCTGGGCACCATCAAGCTATGCTGCTCGGCTTAGAGGGTCTTCCCTCCTCAGTCAGTTATCTCCCCAAGGCCATACTTCCAAGTTACAAAATCTAAGAACCCTTGGCTTGTAAATAATTCTTCCAGCCTCAATGTAGGATCATGGTTGGGATGCCTGGCTTTTCACCCCACATTCTTGGAGGGCAGTGGCCATGTCCCACACTTCTGCAGAGTCCCCTAACCCAGTGCCTGATACACAGTGGGCCTTCACCAAATCCCCAAATGATACAATGAGTGAAGAAGCAGAAAACTCGTAAGAGCTTCACCTGGCACACATCCTTACGTCTTCCTTAGACCTGTCTGAGCCAAGCTATTTGCCTGCCATTCTGTTGTTCTCTAGAGCCCTAGTGGCGCAGTGGTTAAGACCTACGGCCGCTAAACAAAAGTTCAGCAGTTTGAATCCACCAGCCACTCTTTGGAAAACCTATGGGGCAGTTCTACTCTGTCCTATAGGATTGCTATGAGTCGGAACCAACTTGACGGCAATGGGTTTGTTTTTTGTTTTTTTTTTTCTTTGGTGGTGTTGTTCTCTAGATTTGAAAGCACCAAAGAGAGACTGCAAGTACTGAACATTTTTTGTGGTCTACATACTCTGTGTATATTAAAGCATGTTTATGTCAAATTCCCATTATCAGATGTTTATGGACCACTAACCAATGTTCAATTTACTAAACTGCTCTCTTTTGCATTAATAAAATGTATTATTGTTTGGAAGAGAGGATGGTTTGGCAGAGAAAAGCTAAGTCAAGCTTGGAAAAAAGTCAAGGCCCCAAATTTCTAAATGTGTTTCTACAAGAAAAGTCTCTTTCCTTTCCCCTTATTCACAAAAAACCAGATTGTTATGACTGTTAACATCCATGCCTCTCGTCCCATTTTATCCTTCCTGACACAGGGAAAAATCCTTATTCCCATTGTCAAGACAGGGAAACAGAGCCACTGAGTGGCTTGTGTGATATGATTGAGTGCCACACTGAGTTAGTAATGACTCGAATACAAATCTGCCATCCATGACATCCAGCTCCTGCCTTTTCACCAACGGCCACTCAAGTTTTATCTGAAAATCTCCAGTTATTCTATTTTCACATCATCTCTGTTTACACCTACCCTTAGCAATATATCATTAGTGTCATGTTTGAATTCCTCGTACTGATGTCCTCCACATTTTGATTTTTTGGAAACTGAGCAAATCATACAGATAAGGCAAAGAGGAAGGAAAGAAAAGCGAGACCTACTTACATTCTTTGGACATTCCCACTTCAAAGCACTTCTGGAGTCGACAGTACTGGCATCGATTCCTGGTGACTTTGTTAATAACACAGTTCTTATCTCGATGACAAGTGTAAATCATGTTCTTCTGAATACTTCTACGGAAAAACCCCTGCAAGCAAGCGAGAAGATGAGAAAACTAAGTGAAACAACCGACCTTCATGCGAAAGCAAAGCCAACCTCATCAATGCATTGATTGCTCTCTTTGAGTAATGAAATGATGGCAGCAGAAAAGTCAACTTATTTTAACCTTAAAACCCTTGTGAAATACTGATAGCGGCTCCCGCTTTGTTGCAAACCAGAAAGTCCCTTTTAATCAAAACTAGATGTGACTGTTATCCTGCTAAGGACAATTAATACCAAGAAGATGCACTTGGAAAATATAATGCAGAGTTGGGTTCCTTTCAAACAGCGTTAAGCTTCGTGACTGGCTCCCTTGCTGGGCAGAACAATTTCAAGTGAACCCACTATCAAGAAACCCAATATATGAGGGCATTGCGTTTGCAAAAGACATTATTTGCCTCATGAAAGAATGAGATCTTTTCAAAGGGGTCTTCTCCAAGTTCTTTTACATATTTACCTCCTGCTACGGCATTTAAAATATGATTTAATTTGCAAAATTTATTCAAAATTGGAAATAAGGCAGAAAAATTACTGAAAGCCCATTTAATGGCACATCAGAGATATGCTGTCCAATATGGCAGCCACTGGTTACATGCAGCTATTTAAATAAAAATTAATTAAAATTAGATAAAATGAAAAAATTCAATTTTCTCAGCCACACTGTATTTCAAGTGCTCAACAGCCACATATGGCTACCATATTGGACAGTGCATATGTAGAATATTTCTGTAATTACAGAAAGTTCTATTGGACAGCGCTGTACTACAACACTGACAAGCCCATCTAAGAGTCATCAGACACTCCAGAGAAATGTAACTTTTTTGGACTTACTGTTTACTGTTGATTGGACCCAGATTATATAAAGATTATAGAAGACTGGAAAGTTACAAATAATTTTTGTCTAGTATAGGGTCGCTATGCATCAGAATTGACTCAACGGCAATGGTGGTAGTAGTGGATAAGTGCAAAAGATTTCTACCTGGCAGAAAACATAACCCCCATGGTTATTATTTTATTACCTTGTAGGACATTAATAAGTTTTATATTTGACTTTGCAATCTTATGCCAGTGTTTTTTTCCCCTTTCACCATATCCACCTATGTATCTATCTTATCTACCCATATATCTATTTTTCTTCCTTCCTCCCTTCTACCCTTCCTTCTTACTCACCTACTCTGATTATTTTTCCCACATCCTCCTTTGAACCAACTATATTATCTTATGATTTGCTTCATTAATGAGGTAAATAAACCTTACTGCATATTTGAATGGCAGATATAATTTTTAACTTTTTGCATATTATATTTTGACAAAAGAAGCAAGGCATCATGATTTCTGTGAAACGCTGATGGAATAAAGCTGACGTTAAGCTCTTAAAGCACAGGGTCTCTGACTATCTCTTTGTCCTCCCATTTCTACCATATTGCTTTACAAACATTCGATAACCAAATGATGCTTAATGAATACAGAGATGAATGAAGAGTGAGTGAAGAGTATACCTTCTCTCTTTTCTCTCTTCTAATTGCCCAGTAGGAAAGGACCTCTTACACTTCTATGAGTATTCAAAGCAAGGAGCTTCACCTTATCAATTGTGAACTGACTTTTGCCTACTTTAGAAACAATTCTCTAAGAACCACCACTGCCAAATGTGCTGAACAGAAAATAAGACTCATTATCTGAGTTCAACTTTCCCTGTAGTACCTTAGCACTCCAGGATCCAGAACTAAAAACATTCAAAGCTAAAGTACATTAAACAAAAGCTCATGTAACGTACCTTGTTTAGGATATTTACGTGGGCACCCTAGGATTTCAATGTCTAAATAAACATATTTTTACTGGCATGGTTCAACTGTAAATGCCTGGAAAGCTTGTTTAAGGTTGCAGCTCTTGTCACATATCCCAGATGCACGCAGTTTCCAAGAAAACACAATTTATTTTTGTACCTCTGGAGCTACAAATATGCTCAGAATCTAAAATAACAAGTTCCAAATATTCTGAAACCCGAACAGAATCTGTGTAGAACGGACACCTCAAAACATATGTTTCCCTGCAAAAAATACCTACAGGACACTTTTGGCTGCCAGATGTACAAACTCAATTTACAGAAACGTCCATTGCTCTCGTGCCAAGGAACACTGACATAGTGGAAGATACAGTCTTTTCTGCATGTGTGAAGGAAGTGAGTGATGGACAAAGGTGACCTCCTTCATTTATCAAAAACCTAACATTCAGCTCAGCAAATTCTTAGTGAGTGACCGCAGAGGGGAGAAAAACAATCCTGTGATGCTCAAATGAAAGAAGAGAGAGAATTAAAGAACTTTATATGTCACTAATTATCCAGCCAGGGTAGTTCAGTCATAATGACGGCAGAAACTAAATAGGACTTCTTGGTTTTCCAAATCAAAGTTTTGGCTGGATTTCAGGAGAAGGTCTAAGTTTCAGTAAATCATTTCCACCACAGTAGAATACTTGCTGACTAAAATATATGCTGCAAGGTATTTTTATACATGGGTTGGGTAAACAGAAATGCCCTCTGGGGCCAGAGACAGGCTTACATTATACAAATCCTCCTTCTTCCCAGTCGATACTATGAATCGTTATATAAACCTTTCTCCCTTATAGACCACTGCTTTAAGGACTTTGTGTGTGTGTGTGTGTGTGTGTGTGTGTGTGGCCATATCCCCATACCTCCTGAATTGTATTTACTTAATATTTGTATTTAGGTTCACTTTTTCTTTTAGTTCTAACCTTCTTTTCAATAAAAACTTTTAGTCTCTGGGTTAGCTGGAAAACCAGCACCAACTGTCAATATTAGAAGGCACTCATAAAATAAATAAAGTGAAGGTAAAACAATAATACAGTAATCAGATATTATTTCACTCTAGCGGGATACTGGATCTGCTAAAGGCATTCTGCCCCAGGCCTGCTCACTCTTTCCTAAAAAGGGAGCTCAGTAAGTGTGACAGACATATCATCACTCACTTGAGACTTTCTCTATGAGGAACTCGGAAAGAACTGTTTCACTATGTGATTCCATGAGATTTTAAGACATGAAGCCATCCCACCTAAAATTCAGAGCCCCATACTTTGGGAAACAAAACTCTCACCAAAACCAGTCATGTATAAAAATGGACGTTAGAAGTGCTAAGTTCAGGTGTGATAGTTCTTGAAGTCAGTGGGATAGGGTAAAGACAGGTTGATGGGGTGGCTGGGTGAGAAAAGCCAAGAGGATAAAGAGGAAGGATTTGGCCCCAGTTGGAGGAGCAACCTCAGGGGAAAGAGGAGGTAGAACCGAGTAGAGAAAGAGCTACAGCTCCTTATCACAACTGTACAGCCTTGGGCAAGTCACAAGTGCTCGGAGGCTAAGGTCTCTCATCTCCTACATGAGGAGTGGGGGACTTATTTCCAAAATTCCTTCCAGCAGTACATTTCTGGGATTCTGAATGTGTCATCACACCAAGGAGTGATGAGTTGGAATGACTTACAGAATTAGGATGAGGGAGTTTCTATGGGCAAAAACAATGGTCAAGGAGGATGTGGTGTTTGAAGTTTAAGGAAGGAGAGTACCTCAACCTCTATGGGCAAGAACAGAAATTTCATGGGACTAAGCCTAGAGCTTAAAGGACACCGACAAGAGGGTTTTTGGATAGCTTGTGCATTTATTTTAGAACTGAGCATCACAACACCTCTATCAGGGACCTGAGGCAGGTATCCATGGCTGGACTTATTCACATGGAAAAGAAGATGGAATGTTTCAACAACTGGACCAAGAGCAAGTGGCTATAAGCCTTCAGGCCTAATCCAGTTTCTCTGTGACTAGGACAGTGCCACTGGATGGGGGTAGAGGGAGTCAAGACATGGTTATTCACCAACTGGTAGGAAAGTATTTCAGTATTTCAACACCTAATAAAACTGTACTGGTACATACCACAGAGCCGGAGTGATAGTCCTGGGTTTACTGTACCTTAATCCCATAAATATTTCTCAATATCAAATGTATTCCTTAAAAAAACCCAAAAAATAAACTCGTTGCTGTCGAGTCGATTCCGACTCATAACGACCCTATAGGACAGAGTGGAACTGCCCCGTAGGGTTTCCAAGGAGCTGCTGGGGATTTGAACTGCTAACCTTCTGGTTAGCAGCCGAGCTGTTAACCACTATGCCACCAGGGCTCCCTGTATTCTTTAAGGATGATGTATCTACATGTAAGAAAGTGAGCAACCAAATTTCTCTGAAGTTGTAAAAGATCTACTGATATTAATTGTAATCTCATTAGTCAATCATAATTTCCGTTGGTTACCCATGGCTTCTGTCGGTTAATCATTACTTCTGTTGGTTACCCATGACGTCTGTTGATTAATCATGACTTCTGTTTGTTAACCATGACTTATGTTGTCTAACTATGACTTCTGTTGGCTAACCATGACTATGTTGGTTAATGATAACTTTGGTTGATTGTTTGTGATAGTCAAAACCAGTAACACAATAAACACCCTAGTTACCAGTATAAAGAAAATAAATCTGAATCACAAACTGAGTCATATATTTTCTAACCATGGATTTTCACATGCTCTTCTACTCTTGCTGTCAAAGAACGGGTGTCCAACCAAAAAAAGGGTGGGGTGGGGGAGGGAGACAGAGAAGGCCACATATGCATTATAAGCATTTCGTTCATGTCTTAGAAATAATCATGGAACACTCATATTCTATCCAGATTACTTCTATTCCCCCAAAGGTGTGAAGTACCTTTTCTCTAACTTATCCCCTATTATCTACAGTGCAGAACAACCACAGTCCTAAAGCAACAGGAAATAGAACCGCTTCTCTTCTACCTAAATATCCTCTTATATTCACCCTTCAACCAAAGATTAGACAGACCCATAAAACAAAACAAGACTAAATGGGCACACCAACCAAGGGGCAAGGACGAGAAGGCAGAAGGGGACAGGAAACCTGGTAATGGGGAACTCAAGGCTGAGAAGGGGAGAGTATTGACATGTCAAAGGGTTGGCAACCAATGTCTCAAAAACAATATATGCATTAATTGTTTAACGAGAAACTAATTTGCTCTGTAAACCTTCATCTAAAGCATAATAAAAAAATAAATAAATACCCTCTTATACTTAAATACCTAAAAATTCATAATTCCCTTGATGGGTTGGTCTTAAACCCCAAACCTATAAGGACATGGAGAAAAGCGGCTTATCTTCCTCTCTTTCTCATATTTTGATATGAGATTAAGACGGGCCACTTTCCCACCTGCACTACTCTCAAATCATTATTATAATTTTTGTAGCTTTTTTCCACAGATGGACCGTGTTTTACCTTTGAGTTTTCAGATGCTACCACATATAATATTCCCCCCTCCTTGCCCCAGAGGGTGAATTTCGTTGGTTTAGATACTGGCCTAGTGGTTAAGAATTAGGTTTAGCTCAGACACATATGAATTTGAACTCTGACTGTTACAGACCACCTGTGTGACCTTGGGTGAGTTATACTAAAGCCTCAGTTTCCTCATCTGCTAAATAAGAATAATAAAATTATCTACCTCATGGGGTTACTGTGGGTATCCAATGAGGAAATGCATGTAAAGTGGTTAGCACAATGCCTAACACATAGTTAAGTGCCCAGTGAATGGTAGCTATTGTTAATGACTAAACCTCTTTTCTCAAAGCTTTCTTCTGGACAATTTCCAAGGTACATTTTGTGTTTAAATTACAGATTCTCAGAAAAGGACAGAATATTGTTCTGAATCCCCAAACAATATAGGCTGTTGTGGGAGGACAACCTCATGATTCCAAAGGCCATCTCTATATTTACTCATTCACTTATCAAGTCATTCATTCAGTGCCAATTAACTGGAGTAGATACGTCGGCTCTCTTGGGGCATACAATGATGTATAAGGCGTGGTCTTTGCCCTTTCTTAATCTACCTGGAACCATGAGTCAAGTGAACAGTATGGAGCATATGATGCCACCTAGCCATGTGATAAAAGACTTTAATGGAAGCAGAAACTAAAAATATGTCCAGTATGGTGCCTGGCACACAGTAGGCACACAAAAAATATTTGTCGAGTAAATAAAGATCATAGGAATTCAAAGGAGGTAGGGGGGAATCTAGGAGCCTTGGTGGCATAGTGGTTAAAGCACTTGGCTGCTAACTGAAAGGTCAGCGGTTTGAACCACTCTGCAGGAGAAAGATGTGGAAGTCTGCTTCTGTAAAGATTACAGCTTTGGAAGCCCTATGGGGCAGTTCTCCTCTGTCCTATAGGGTCGCTATGAGTTGGAATTGACTCAGCGGCAATCGGTTTGGTTTTGGTTTGGAGAAGGGAATCAGAATTTGATGCCAGCTCTGAAGAAGGGGCAAGATTTGAATGGCAAGCTTTCCCCCAAGAGGAACATTATGGGCAAGAAGAAGAGGTCAGGGTAAGGAAGGTCTGGGAAAGGCCAGTGGTCCAGGATGGCAGAGCCATGAATGATGGGAGTGTGTGGAAGACACAGCTGCAAGAGTTGGCTGATGTTCAGACTGGGAAAGTCCTTGAAGCCCACACCAAGGAGTTTACATGTTTCTGAGCAGGAAGGTACTAGGGTCATATTCGTATTCCACTAAGATGGCTCAGGGAGCTGTGAATCACTGATTCCATCATAGATTTATTAAACACACTCTAAACGCAGATACTAAGCTCTAGGTATCACTAAAAACAGATAAAACCCCGAACCTGCCCTCAGGTCTGGGTAGGGTCTAGCCCAAGAAGCCTCGCTTTGTGAACTAACAGTGGAATTTGCAGATGCATATTTAATCATAAAGTTGCTTGTGAGAATTCATACTGTAGTGTTTTGAATCAAAATTGGTTTTTCGCCTTTGAGGCATTCACATCAGGTGTAAATTTAAGGTGGCTGGAGTGTGTCAAAATCATCTGAAGGAAGCCACTAAGCAAAAAAGTTTAAAAGGGGGGAGGGGCAATTTGACACCAGGTTTAGTCATGATAATGCATTGAGTCAGAAGGAATTCACTGCCAAAAGCAGTCTGGGAAGCATACTTATTTGCATTGGGCCCTGGTGGCACCATGGTCAAACACTCAGCTGCTAACCGAAAGGTCAGCAGCACAAACCCACCAGCCGCTCCGTGGGAGAAACGTGTGGCAATCTGCTTCCGTAGAGATTGCAATCTAGGAAACCCTATGGGGAGGTTCTACCTTGTCCTATAGGGTCGTTATGAGTCAGAATCGACTTGACGGCCACAGGTTTGGTTTGGGGTTTATTGCAGAGTTAATTTCCATCCCATGCAAAGTTTAAAGGGGTGCAAGAAGAAAGCAAGCAAGGAGCATGACTTAGTCTTTCTTCCTCAAGTCATTAAGGGGAAAAGTTTCCAACCTCATCTCAACCCAAATGTGACCAGATGACTGCCCCCAGGTAGTCATTATTCTGTCCAGCGAGCCTGGAGCACCATGGACTGTGACCCCAGGCAAGTGGGGAGCTGCCAAATCCCCATTTCCAGCCAGAAGCAAAGACACTGCCGGTAGGAGGTGAATGTGGAATAATCCCATCGCAGCTACTTTGGGAAACAAGGTTTGCAGACCAGGAAACACGTTGCCTTAAACAAATAAAAAACACCCTCCAGAGTGAGTGGAAGTCTATGCGTGACAACATCTGAAAGTTATAAATAGCGCGATTTGAGGGGGAGGAGAAAGAGAAAAGAGAAGACCTTTTCACCCCACTGAAATACAATGGGTGAGAGGGAGGGAGAAAGTAGAAAAACAGCCCACTATTTTGATAACAAGCAGAGAGTTTCCTCCTAACCAGAGAGGGTGGCATGAATGTAACACAGAGAATAGTCAACAAGTCAGGTTAGGGAAGGGACCGAACGATGAGCCACAAAGAGGAAAAGTCCCAAAATTCATACTCCAAACAAGAAAGCTGAGTTGTCCTAAGGGGTAGAGGATTAGAGGTGTTTATTTTTAGTTTAAAACAAATAAATCTCAGCCAGGACAGGATTCCAGAGTTGGGAATTTGGTAAAGATGAATGAAGGACAATAATGTAGACTACAGTACTCTGATTTTTAACAGCCACGGCTTCTATAGGAGACCCTGGATGGTGGTGCAGTTAAGCGCTTGGCTGCTAACTGAAAAGTTGGTGGTTTGAACGAACTCAGAGGCACCTTGGAAAAAATGCCTGGCGATCTGCTTGTGAAAGATCACAGCCATTACTGCAACACATGGGGTCACCATCAGTCAGAACTGACTTGATAGCAACTGGCTTGGTTGTTTTGATTGTTTTAATCTATGAGGTCGATCATCCAACAGCGCTTCTTGCCTGCTATCTGGGAAGGACCCTCTTCTGCCCTCTAGCTCAGAACCTGACCATATACTTCAGGTCTGCCTCCTTACAACTCCCTTGGACCAAAAGATATCCAGGCATACTAACTCTTGCCTAGGTTAGAAAGGCAAGGCTATATTTTGGGAGATGCCTAGAAACATGGTTCTAAAGACAGCAGTGATTACAGAGTTAGCAAAAACAGAGTCTCTGTTGGAACTAATCCTTCCGGAAGAGTATGATTATAGCCTTCCCCTGCTCTTTGTCAGGAGAACTCCTGAGAGCTCAACCTCTGTTAGACCCACAGGCCACCGCTTTCAATCCTTTTAATCCCCAATTAATTAAAACTCGCTAGGAATACCAATGATAAGATGGCCCATGTTCTTAACTGAGAACCTGAACTCACAACATTAGGGGATCAAGGTCTAAACTTTCAAAGTCTGTGATGTCCCAGAAGGGCACCGAGCCAATGCATTTCTTTCACAACATTCTTTATTTTAGAGGAACATGATCCAGACAAGAAACGCTACTAGGTAATATAAACTGGGATCCAACAGTAATGAGAGATTTATCAGTTGGATTAAATTATCTTTTAATTTACGTGAAAATAGGTCTTTGTATATTTCCAAACATGACCTTGGATAAAATAATAATTATTAAAAGTGGCCAGCTATTGTACAGGTCTGATTATCATTAACTCCATTCTGGTTCGTAGGCAGCGAATTCATTACGGATTGCAGCCAATAATCTAAGAAAAGATTTTGGGTTTCATAAGACAAGTAAACACTGCTAGTTAAACTGGCTGCTTTCAGTGGGCCTGCTTTGGGCAGGGCCGGCGGTATGGGTGTGCAACCTTTGTGGTCACACAAAAGGGCCCACTAGGTTTAATGCTCTGCTGTTGCCGTATTGAAATTCTTAATAATTTCTGAACAAGAGGTCCCATATTTTCATTTTGCAATGGCTCCAACAGATTATGTAGCCAGCCCTGGCACTAGGATACCATCAACAGCAAAGGTTTCCAACCTTTTTGAAGATGTTTAAGCCTTGGTCTTCTCCTATGGTTAACCTTAAGGCTAGTTTTAAGAGTGTTGATCAGACAGAATTAAGTATGTCCACTACAATCACTCCTATCCCCTCACGCCAGGGTCCCTCTGAGATGCCTCTGAGCAATTCTACAACCCCAGCAAGAGTCAGAAAAGAAAACCATTCCGGAGGTATTTTATGTTCTACACCAGTTGCTATCGAGTCCACTCTGACTCGTGGCAACCCCATGGGTGTCAGATTAGAACAGGCTCCACAGGGTTTTCAATGGCTGATTTTTTGGAAGTAGATTACTAGGCCTTTCTTTTGAGGCACCTCTGAGCAGACTTGAACCTCCAACCTTCCAGTTAGCAGCCAAGTGTGTTAACAATTTGTACCACCCAGAGACTCCTACGTTCTACTGCTATTGTTAGCCGCTGTTAAATCGATTCCAACTCAAGGCAACCCTGTCAGTGCAGAGTAGAACTGTTCCATAGGATTTTTCATGGCTGTGATCTTTCTGAAGCAGATCACCAGGCTGTCTTCCAAGGTGCCTCTGGGTGGGTTTGAACCACCAAACTTTAGGCTACTAGTTGAGCGCTTAACCATTTGCATCACCCAGGGACTCTCTATGTTACACTACTGGGTTTTATTTCCCACATGAATAAGGGACTTTGAGGGGCAGGGAGCACAAAGACCTTTTCCAGAATTTGGTAAAATCGTCTCCCAAATAGCATATGTATCTGTTCACGACTTCAGGAGGGCCCCTAGAAGCTCATTCATGGAACACTTAGGTGTCTCAGGCCCCCACTTGGGAGCCAAAGAAACAAAGGGTAAATTAAAAAAAAAAAGGAAAAATATGATACCGAGCAGTTAGTTATCCCAAGAATTTCTGCAGCAGCAGGTTAAATATTACAAGTACTATAGTGGTGGGGGGGGGGGCACTTCCCCTATTCTCAGAGTTTGAATTGAGATAGAATAGGGAGAAAAACTGTATGGCAGCAGAAAACCCTAAAATGGAAGATTTCACTGGGTTCCACATAGCTTTCTATAAATCTGGTCTTGAGAATTTACTTTAAACCAACTACAGACATCTGTTTTCTAGATTACTTGGGTCAGTTCTTTTGTGCCCTTCCACAGTGAAGCCCATAGTTACCGATTTATTATCAGGATTACTCTAAATATAACACGGCAAGAAGCCAACGCATTTTGTGTTTTTTAATTCTCGATTATTTTACTAAGAAAATGAACCAAAATAGCTCCTCAGCCCGGGAGTCAGCAGACCCCATCTGCTTTGTACATTAATTACTCAATCTCATCTGGACCCAAATTAAAGATCCTCATCTGTACTGAAGAAGGGGGGAAAAAAGGCACGCAGAAGGAGAGAAAGCCAAAACATGCTCAAATATGTTTAAACTCTTTGAGGGAGAGCATGAATTTTAAAGTCTTTTAGAAGTTTGGTATGCAGCATTTTGCCATCAACAAAGCTGGACTTTGCTCTCATAACATGCTGATTGATGACAATGTTTATCGCCATGGTAACTCTGTATATCCCATCATCCAAAGGCCTTTCAGAGATACGAACCATCATGATGTACTTGTATTGTTTTACGATGTTAAGAAGGACCTTAGTAAAAAATACATACATGTATATATGCTTGTCTCTAGTTTGGTGTACTTTTGCCAAGTGAATTTTCAGGGCCATTTTGGGATTCTCCTCACTGGGATTTTCTCACTTATTTTATACGTGGTTATGTCTTAAAAACTAAAATGAAAAGGAAAAAAGTCAGAGAGGATGTGGGGGGAGGAGAAGGGAAGCTGGTCAGGCATTTACATTTAAGTCTTCAAGAGACAGACAACTGGAAAATAACCAGGATTTATTGGATGTAGCCTTCTGCTTCTCCTCACTATAGACACTGCCCTGACAGCACAAAAATCTCAGTAACAGTGTATTGAGAAAATATTGCTTAAGCTCCAGCTCTCAAAATGGATGCTGTCCTTGTAAGGAAAAGTCATGGTGACTACAGGCTCCATATCCATTGCCACCGTCAATTCCAACTCATAGCGACCCTGTTGGGCTGAGTAAAACTGCCCCATAGGGGTTCCAAGGCACAGCGGTTAAGTGCAACAGCTGCTAACCAAAAGGTTGGCAGTTCGAATCCACCAGGCGCTCCCTGGAAACTCTATGGGGCAGTTCTACTCTGTCTTATAGAGTTGCTATGAGTTGGAATCAACTCAACCGCAACAGGTTTTGTTTTGTTTTTTGGTAGCCTTTACAGAAGTGGACTGCCACATCTTTCTCCCATGGAGCAGCTGGTGGGTTCCAACCGCTGACCTTTTGGTTAGCAGCTGAGCACTTAACCACCTTGCTTCCAGGGCTCCGACTACAGGCTAAAACCTGATAAAAAGCATTATTCCCAATCCACAACCTCTAAACACAGAGATCATAAAGGCAGTGGTTAAGAGCCCATCTGCCCCTCAAACTTGCACGCACCCTCTGTCCAGTCATGCTTGTTTGTGGCACCCCCAAGCCCACAGTGTTCTCTCTCTCCTCCA
>NW_004443985.1:13972853-13987257 GCF_000243295.1 Trichechus manatus latirostris
AGCATTACAGAGCGAACCCTGTGAAGAAACCAGGCCATGGCACAAAAGTAATGCTTTAATCCTGCCAAGAAAATGGGGAGGGCTTTTAGAAAGACCCTCAGAAGGAGATTCTGAATTAATTTGTAATTCCAGGTTTCCAAATGGCTTTGCAAAGTATTCCAGAGCATCATCTCTTTTAATTTTTAATTTTTATCCGTGCTGTTCTCCCAAAATACACTGATCTGAATCATAGCCCCTCATTTTGTTATCTTAATGGGGGAAGGATAAAGTGTCATGCCGGCCATTCCGCATTAGGCGCCCTCATTTACAGATTGAAAAAAAAAAAGTGCCAGATATAAATTATTTAAAATCTATTGTATCAGTGTGTGTTCTGTAAGCATTCACTACCGGCAATGTAGACAGATTATTTTTCACTTTTAATTGTGTTGATACCTTATCTGCTTTGTTGAAAGTGGAGAGTGGGATGTGAAACCACATCACACTATGGGGTCTATTATTTAAAGCCAAAGGAACCCCTTTAGTGGACATAACCGTAACACACCGCCGAGGAGGGGAAATCCGGGAGTTGCTATTTACTCTTGCAGTGTGTGTCTACTGCTGTGTCAAACATGAATGAGGGTAGGACAGGGCCCAATTCCTTAAAGCAAATCTTGAATCAGTGACACCAGACACTTCACAATGCCATCTGGGCACAAAGGAAGCCATTGTGTGGGTGACAAAGGGGACACAGCCCAGCATTCCTCCACTGTCCCTCCAAATCTCACGTGTATTGCAAAGCCACGTAAATCAGATGAGACTCATCTCTCCGCACACTTGATGACCCTGTCTTAATCTAAAGGAAATATTTAGAGCAAAAAAATATATTTAGATAATACAATTATTAAGATTATGATTGAAATAAAACTGTACATAGGGTACAAGGATTCATTATTGAAATTCAAAATGATCCCTAAGCCCTCTTCTCCCCTCTACCTCTGAGACTACCATCAAGAAATGACAGATGTGGAGTCCTGGGTTGGCACAAACAGTTAAGCACTCCACTACTAGCTGAAAGGTTGGTGGTTCAAACCCACCCAGAGTGCCTTGGAAGACAAGTCTGACAATATGAAGCTTCTGAAAGGTTACAGCCTTGACAACCCTACGGAGCAGTTCTACTTTGCACGCATGGGGTTGCCATGAGTCGGGATCAACTCGATAGCAACTAATGATAGCAGCAGCAAGTCTGCAGGGAAGAAAAATAATAAACAATAAGCAAATGTACTGGATATATCAGTATGTTTCCCAAAAGTACCCTGTCCTTATCTGAATGCAAAATGCCCTTTCCAAACACGGCAACTCACAAATTCATTTGGGTGGATTAACAGATGAATGGTGGAGTATATACAGACAATGATTATAGAATTATTCTGATGTAGTCTATCAAGTAGAAGACTTGTCACACTCTTTAGTTCTCGGTCTACTCAGCACCAAATACAGTGCCTGGCTTTGAAGTAAATATTTGTTCATATGGGTGGGCAGAGGGTTGGATGGGTGACTGACTCAGTTTCCCAAACATCCTCTGGAGGGCGGCCTGATGGCTCAATGGCGACCAATGGCAAGCATCAAAGGGCTGCAGGCTTCTTTCTGCTCTGTCTGTAACTGGCTTTGGGGTCTTGGGCAAACTGTTGAACTTCTCTTGCAGTTGCTTTTCACAAGTTTGAAAAGATCTCTACATTCCTGCCCCAATTTCCAGATTTCTATGTATCTGAATGAAGAAACACACATTAATCCTGGCTCCAATATGAGCCTCAGTTCTGTACCTTTTGTGGGCAGTGGCTGGTCTGGTAAGATACAAAGAGCTGAAGAAGGCCCCGAGTCTCCGAAATATGGGTCCTTTTTGCACCAAGTCAAAGTTCAACAAGAGGAAAACTCCCAGCAAAAGAATTAAGTACAAACCAGGACACAAAAATGAACTACATCAGAGGTGGTATTTGAGAGTTTCATTTCCACGTTGTCAAATGCGATTTGTGGCAATCCACTGCAGTGACAGCTCAACGTCAGCCACCGCCCTGTTCTTCCTCTCCAAATCCCACCACCCCAACCCAGTTTGAGCTTCAAATTGAACTCCTGACCTTTACAGCAATTATCCCCGGAATCTAGACAGCCCCATCATCACCTCAAGCCAATGTGTGAAAGGAGCAGCAGCCTAGAATGTTCTGCGTGTTCCCAAAGGGAACTAGAATGAGGGAGAGGACCCTGCTTGCCTTTCCATCTGGTTACTCCAATAAAAGAAAAAATAATAATAACAAATGAAAATGAAAAGTATACAATTAAAAAAAATTACATTTAACTTCCTTTTGCTAATGTCTGAAAGATGATTTTTGGCCTGGCAGGAGACTCCAGATGGGCTGTATAATGAACATAATTTAATACAAAAAACTGGAGTTTTCACAGAAACACATTTTTCCAAATCAGAAGGTAGTGGGTTGTCTCACACTGTTTAATGCAAAACACCGGGACAAGTCATTGCATTTCTTTTCCTATTGCACACTGGCCTTTAAACCCAATATCAGTGTGGCCAGACCCGAAGCCATTCAAACCATAAGCTGTCACTCTCCAAGATGAGGCGGGCACCGGTGCACACTCACCCGAAAGGCCAGAGACCACGAACCACTCAATGTGTTCTTCCTCGGGGTCTCAGGATTTATGCCACCAATTAAGACCATAATGAGTGCCCCAAGTTGACCTCCTAGGAGCCAGAATTAATTAAGCACAGTATTTCTTAGTAAAGAATGACACTTTTCCAAACGAGTAATATAAACTCGCCGTGTTTCCTGATATTACTCTGCTTCCATGCAAGATCCCTAATTGTTTACACAAAGAGAACCATCCAGCAACACAGTTTAGTTTATGTCTTTAATTTGACAATAAAAGAAAAAAAATATTTACTTTCATCCTTATTTTGGGGACAAAGAGAATGTTTCAAGCATACTGCGTGTATGGCAAGCACAAAATTCTTTACCTTGGTAATATAACATCTCTACGTTTAATGACTAACATCACCACAAAAGAAGGAAGCTAGGAATCATATCTCTAATCTCCTTACTTGCTTTCAAAAACGAAGAGTTGTGTTTTTGAAACTATTTGTTCCGCAAAGTTCTTATGGTTCCGTAAATCACGTAATTTGTAAACTACACCTTAGTAGTCTAATTCAGGGGTCAGCAAACTTTTTCTTAAAGGGCCAGATAGTAAATATTTCAGGTTGTGTCTGTCATATGGTCTCTGACACAACCACTCGACTCTGTTGATATAGATTGAAAGTAGCCATAGGCAACATAAATAAGTGGGCATGGCTGTGTTCCAATAAAACTTTATTTATGGACACTGACATTTGAATTCCATAAAATTTTCATGAGTCATGAAATATTATTTGTTTAGAAAATTTTTCAATCATTTAAAAAATATAAAACCCATTGCTAGCTTGCAGGCTGTATTTTTTTTTTTAAAGTGGCGGGCCATATCTTGCCTGTGGGCCACAGGTTGACAACCTCTGGTCTAAAACATACATGTTTTTAAGTAGTCACTGAGGTCTGAGAAAACTCTTCTTTTTTAAATTTTATTGTTGTACTTTAAGTGAAAGTTTACAATTCTCCTTAGTCTCTCATATAAAAATGTATACATACATTGTTATGTGACCCTAATTGCTCTCCCTGTACTGTGACAGCACACTCCTCCTTTCCACCCGATTCCCCATGTCCATTGAACCAGCTCCTAACCCTCTCTGCCTTCAAATCTCACCTCCAGACAGGAGCTGCCCATTTAGTCTGAGAAAACTCTAGCTCTCTCTCTCACACACACACGCAGAGATACATGCAAACACACACACAGTCACACGCTCATTATTAATATCGGAGTCTCTGGAACTGTTGACATCATTACAGAAAAATGAAAAAAAACCCTATGGTTTCACCCTTGTCTCTTTATTGCTATGGACCAAAACATGGAGGAAAAAATGAGCCTTGAGGAAACACTGAGAAGATAGCAGGGAAGAGTCAGCCTTTCTCCTTGCCCCTTCTCAGCAAGAAAATTCCCACTCTCATCAGAAACCACGTCCTTCCTCCTTTAAAGAGTTAACATAGCTGCACAGATCTGGAAATCCCTACAGCCTACTTGCCAATTAACGTATTTAAAGAGCAAGGGCTTTTTTATTTTGTTCATCCATCACTATCAGAACATTCTGGTAGAAAATATTAGGATTTCCAAATAACTTTATAGCTCTGTAAATTGCCAACATACCATCTGCAATTGAATTAACATTTATAACCAAACTGAAATAATAAATAAAGCAAATTACACTGCAAATATTCGCATGTGCCCAATATGCACTTGAGAACGATAATTAGCATTTTATAATCACGCTTCATTTTCTTTATCCAACTCCCTGTCACAGTAATGATAAAATATTTGAAACTGTGCCCTATCAGCAAACGGCAGCATGATCTCTAGATTAGCCATTAACTAACATGGAGAATGAAAACAGTTTGTGCTGCTCACATTACGCATCCAGAGAAGTTCTACTGACAATCCCATCCACTTGTCTCGCTTGATCTCATCTCTGTCGTTTTCATTTCATGCTACCAAAGCCAGGCCCAGAAAGTCAGTGCTATCTTTGCATCACCTGAACCCTCACGTTCTAAGAGACTGAAAGCTATACGTGTTTTCCCAAAACCAAACCCACTGCCGTCAAGCAGATTCCAACTCATACTGGTGTGAAAAAAAAAAAAGATTAAAAATTGTATTATATTCTTCTGATCTAGAAAACCGAAAGGGGGCTGGAAGTCAAGAAACTTCAGTCACTCAAATGGAATAACTCTGGTCCTCACATAATTCTTTCTGATTCTCTCTCATTCTGCTCTGTCATCCTCAGCGGTGGTATGTGCAATCCTTTTCTTAGGGGCCAAATAAAAATGAACAAGTCAGTCAGTAAAGGGTAAATACATATTTTATTTAATTAGCCTTTTCACTAGTTAGCAAAATTTCCCCAAAGTTTCCCATTATCTTCCTCCAAAACCACTTCTTTAAAACATTCGTATCCAGATGCTTTCTTGAAACTTTCCTGCCTTGTGCTCCTTCCCTGTTGGTGCTTGATTTTGCAGGATTTTCTCGCTGTGTTGCTTGTCTCTGTGTGTATGTCCCACATCCCTTCCATCTAGTGCTGTTCTGTCTAGTACATCAGCCACTAGGCACGTGTGCCTATTGAGCATGTGAAATGTGGCTGGTTCGAACCAAGACATCTTTTATATGTAAAATACACTTCGGATTTCAAAGATTTTGTATAAGTAAAAAAATAGCTCATTAATAATTTTTCTATTAAAAATTGCTAAAACAGTATTTTGGATATTGAGCTAAATAGCATGACTGAAATTAACTTCACTTGTTTCTTTTTACTTTTTTAAAAAATGTGGCTGCTAGAAAATTTAAAATGATTATTTGGAACTCACATTTGTGGTTCACATTATATTGTTACTGGGCAGTGCTGGTATAACCCATTGCCACTGAGGTGATGCCGACTCATAGTGACCCTACAGGACAGAGTAGAACAGCCCTGTAGGGTTTCCAAGGCTGTAATCTTTACTGAAGCAGATTGCCACCTCTTTCTCCTGTGGAGTGGCTGGTGGGTTTGCACTGCTGACCTTTCAGTTAGCAGCCAAGTGCTTTAACCACTGCACCACCAGGGTCTAGTGGGTCCTAAATGTAATGATTTCTTGAACACATGCTCTGCTACTGACCGAAAAGATTACTAATAGAAGGCTAAGTCAAGTAAATCTTTTGATCCAATAAATCCTTCATGAGTCCTATCAGGAAACTCTAGACATTTCAAAGAGCATTTCAAAGACCGGCAATCCTGGACTCAGCCTGGATGCTGTGAGCCACCATATTTTTATTGAGACAGAGATTTGAGGAGCCAGAAGTTCCTCAAAGGAAAGAGGAAATGATTCTATGGGATGCTACAAGCTCAGCCTCCCATCCATTCAAATCCTTTAGGAGAGATCAGGGGCTGGAAGCTGCACTGTTAGAGGCAGTCTAGTGGTTATGTGCTTGGGTCCTGTTGTCAGATGGCCTGAGTTCAAATCACATCTCTGCCTCTTAATTAGTTGCATGATCTCAGGCAAGCCATATAACCTCTCTGTGTCTTGTTTCTTTATCTCTAAAATGGGAATAATAGTATTTTCTATCTCACAGGGTTGTTAGGAAGATGAAACGATCTAATATATGTTAACAGCTCAAGTCAGAATCTGGCATAGCACAAGTGCTCAAAAATATGTTAGCTATTATTATTATTACCAGTCTACTTTTAAAGGCAGACAGAAGCTTTCACAAAGCAACTTTTGAAAGTGACAAAAGTTGCAAGGGAAGCTAAAGTCAAGAGCAAGGAGAGACCAGTAAAGAAAATGAGTTGCATGAGGGTGGACAGAAGAGGAAAAAGGACTGGCGAGGCACCACGGGTGCAGAAAGGTAAGGATGAGAAGACACGTTGTCTCCATGGGGTCCTTCACGCGAACCATGCCTGTCACTAGCTGACAGACCCATTCAGGGACCACCACTCACAGGCCTCACACTCCCATCCAAGAGCACAATCTGTTAATCATCACACTTTATGGAGTTCCTTTTCCGGTTATGAAAGGAAGGTCCGTGCCATGCCTTCTTGCCGTGTCTTCTGGCTGTGGGCTTCTGGACTAGCATTTCTTTCATTTGGCTAGAATTTTCTAATACTTTTCGCACAGAAAAGAAATTCAAAAGATTTTTTTTCTTCTCTTCTCATTCATGGTATCTTCCTCGCCTGTAAAACTGAGGTTGCAAACTGCTAAGCTGCAAGCTGAATTGAGCCAACAGACATATTTATTTTGGCTCTGACAAGGGTGGCCGGTAGTCTTTTAAAAACTTTTAAATGGGTTGCCAACATTTAAAAAGTAGACTTCCATTACAAAAGAGACTGATTTGATGTACTTGCCCAATATTGTCTTGCCTAATCATTGTATGGTCTGAGAGTTTTTTGATAGTGAAATGCCTGTAGAACCAGGAAAGACCTCAAAAAACCCATAGTTCTCAAGTAACAGAGGGATTTTCTTGAAATATTAGAACACCTGACACCGCTGGTGTCACATTCCCATAGGGCAGCGGTTCTCCAAGAGTGGCTCCCGGATTAGCATCCCGCATCACCTGGGAGCTTGTTAGAAATGCAAATTCCTGGACCCCACTGCAGACCTTCTAGATCTGAAACTCAGAGGGTGGGATTCAGCCATCTATGGACTAACAAGCTATCCAGGTGGTTCCTGTCCATGCTAATATTTGAGCTCCACTGACATGGAGTAGAGAAACCCTGGTGGCACAGTCGTTAAAGTGTTCGGCTGCTAACAGGAAGGTCAGCAGTTCCAACTTCTCTGAGGGAGAAAGATGTGGCAGTCTGTGTCTGTAAAGATTTACAGCTTGAAAACTCCATGGGGCAGTTCTACCCTCCAGGATCACTATGAGTCAGAACTGACTCAATGGCAGTGGGCTTGGTTTGGTTTAGGAAATAAAAAGCCAAAAACCCCATTGCTGTCAAGTTGATTCCAACTCATAGCAACCCTATAGGACAGAATAGAATTTCCCCATAGATTTTCCAAGGAGTGCCTGGTGGATTCAAACTGCTGACCTTTTGTTCAGCAGCCAAACTCTTAACCACTACGCCACCAGGGTTTCCTTAGGATATAAGGCAACAATCAATTAGAAGACAGCTGCTCTCTTTGCCACACTCCTCACCACTCTCTATTGTTCCAAGTTAAACTTCATTCACCTTCCTTGCACTCCTTAGAAAGTGCCTGAATTCTCAACCCCAGTAATAAAACTAACTCCGATTTAAAAAAAAAAAAACAGTAAATACAATTTCTCAATGGGCTGAATTTTGCAGAAAATGATCAGGCATCCTTTTACCCTATAAAGGCAGTCCCTGGATTACGAACAAGTTCCATTCCTGTCTGTCTTTAAGTCAAATTTGTATGTTAAGTTGGAACAGTTAGGTATGGTTTGTATCTAACATCAGTCAGTCAAATGTTTGTCTTAGTATATAGGGTACCTTTCTATGTATCAAAAACATTAAAGAAACACTTCTAGATATCATAATACAATAATAACAATAATGTTTTGATAAGCATCGCAAAGTAGTGCCCATTTGTTATTATGAACAATTGTATGTACCTCGAATTTTTAATACAATAGGCATTATGGGGGTTGGTTTGTACCTATAGGTTGTACGTAAGTCTAAGTCGGACATTCATAACCTGGGGACTGCTTGCACACAATTAAATGATTAGAATGTGTAGTAACTTTCACCTTTAGAATTACACGAAACCTGACCAAAATGCATCCTCACCATACTTTCGACGAATAAAGCATCAGAGAATGATAAAAAGGAAAGGGATCACAGTTACCATTTGAAACCAATCTGGCTCACATCACAGATGAATAATCTTGTTCAAAAAAGAAAAGAGAAAGAAAATTAATCTGGTGGTCCACTAACTACGCCCAGATACTATATCTCACTTGGGGCAGTAATAGCACCTACCTCATAGGCTGTCTGTAAGTGCTATATACATGCTTTTATTACTAACGAGGCAGTGAGTATACACTACATTATTTCTGAAAATAATTCTAATGGTTAGATGTTATTATCTTCATTCTACAAAAGACGAAACTGGGTTGCAGTGGCTTGTCCAAGAAAGTGATGCAGCCAGGACCTGAATCCAGGCTACCTGGTTCCCAGGCCAATGGAAATCACTAGCTCTGGCTTAGGGGATGCAAACCAACATAGGTAGGAAAAGCAAGAACCACACCACTGCAATATTTGATCTCACTAAAATTAAGCCTGGAATGCAGTATACAAATCTCTCTCTTCCAAACAAACATAACCACCAACCTGTTGTTATTCAAGGGCAATGAGTGATTTGTGGCTCATTCAAGTTCTCTTCCAACTTCGTGGACGTTGCACTGCTGGTAACACTCAGACCATAGAATGGGTGGGCAAGGATATCTCCAGTCAACCTGTATGACTTCCATATCATGCTTACTCAAAAAGATTCAGTACAGGAAGGTGAAATCAACTGGAATTAATATTACCTGCAGATTCTGTGAACTGTGATAATCTAGTCTCCCCTATAATAGATAATGAAGGCTTCTTGTTAGTTGCCATGGAGTCGATTCCAACTCATGGCAACCCCATCTGTGCAGAGTAGAACTGCTCCAGAGAATTTTCAAAGGTGTGACCTTTCAGAAACAGATCAGCAGACCTGTCCTCTGAGGCACCTCTGGGCGAGTTCCAACCACCAACCTTTTGCCTAGTAGTCAAGCACTTAACCACTGCACCACCCAGGGACACCCAATGAAGGCTTAGTAGGTGATAACCTGATGAAATGTTGGAGCCAAGTAAGAGATGTGAAGACTTCCAAGGATCTCAGAACTCTGCCTAACCAAGTAATAATTAAAAGCAACCAAAATTACTTCTGTCATTCTATAGATCTCTTAAAAATCCATGAAATTCAATATTTTAAATTCATTGCAAAATTCAACATGTTTCACTTAGTTCTCGTTTAAATTTTAAATAGGAACAAATTACTAAACAGCTTTGGGATGTTAATCTTAATTGAAACGTAAAGAAAACTAAAATTCATGGTCAAAGATTAGCACAGATTGTACAATACTCTAATGCACAGCAAGATAAAAAACATAGCCGTTCAAAATATAGTTAAAAACACTTCTTATTTCATAATATGCTAGTTGTTAGGTACCATCGAGTTGATTCTGACTCACACAACACTAAAGCTAATGAGCACGCCATCATGGAGTCACTGAGCAATTTCTAAGTAAATACCCCTGCATATTTTCTCAGTGCCCTGCCTCTGACATGGTGTACCTCGCAAAAATTCTTGTCCAAGTTCAAAGAGAAAAAAAAGGAAGAAAAACATATGGCATTTTTTTTTAAACAGCCCAGCCTTGGCAATATGTACAGAAATTTATGCATGTTTCAAGTGCTCTTTCTCCTTTGCCAGAGGGTGTAATTAAAGGCCCATAGACAACTTTCAAGCCGAGGCCAAAGAGAAATTCTGTCGATGTCAATGGGAGTTCAGCACCCTGACCACGAACAGGAATAGCTCTCCCAAAAAGGAATAAATAACTATTTTGGCTGGGAGCACACTGGAAACACAGGGACTACAGCTGCTCATATTAGACCCCACGATTAGTAAAACTTCACTCACTAGAATCCGTACGATAATAACTGCATGATCTGACACAAGCTAGAGAAAAGCAGGGGGCCTGCACCCCAGACAGCTTCCCAGGAGAGCAGTGGGCAGTCTGTCTGATAAGGCTGGTACAGCCGGGTCTTATGGAGGTCTTCTTATTTTTTTTTCCTTCTTTGTTGCTACAGACATTATGTACACCCTAAATGAATTTCATTTTTCTCAGTTACCTGTGAACCAAGAACTCACACATGGCAGCCAAAAGCTGGCTGGTAGCCATTGCCGGCCTGCTGTTTAACTCCCTGAGTACGTGCCCTGGAAAAGGGTAACATGGGAGGTGGGAACCCACAGTTCCCTCAGCCTGGTTCAGTTCCCACCTGTTTTCAGATTGGGAATTTTTTGAGTGCTTAAGAATGCATTTTTCCTACAACAAGACTCCTAAGAACTGCCATCTACCTCATCTGTCACCTCACTGAAGAAAGACCTGTGGTTCCCAAATAACCCAGGTTGTGGCAAACTGGATCTTCCCACGATGACCACAGTGATACCTCCCACATGTTCTTCTCATGTGTCCTTGGCACTCTCCCAGTGAGAGGAGGCTCTATGACCCTGTCCTCTGAATCTAGGGAGTTCTGTGATTGCGTCAATCAATAGAGTTCGACAGAAGGGACACTATGGGAGCACTTCCAAGTCTAGGTCATAAAAAGGCCATGCGGCTTCTGTCTTGTCTTCTGCAACCCTAGCTTCTGAATTCTGAGCCACTACAAGAAGTCTGAAGACCAGGAGACTGCCGGTCTGTGAGGAAGCCAAGCCACACTGAGAGGCCACGTGTAGGTGCCATCATCAACAACCCCAGCTGAGATCCTTGTTGACAGACAGCATCAACTACCGGACATGTTAGTGAAGACACCTCCAAATGATGCCAACTCCCAGCCACCAAGTTACCCCCAGATGTTGAGTCTTCTCAGCTGAGGTCCCAGGGAGCGTGGAGCAAAGACAAGCCATCCCTACTATGCCCTGTCTAAATTCCTGACGCACAAAATCTGTGAACATTAAAAAAAAAAAAAAAAAGTGTTTTTATGCCACTAAGATTTGGGGTGCTCTGTTATGCATCAGTGGTAACTGGGACACAATCTGTGAGTGATTTAAGGGTCAATTTAACCATATATAATTTTTACTTTATACACTGACTTTAGAACTTAACTCCTAAGGACGGAGGGATTCTACTCCATCTGTCTTACCTACATAATAGAGTTCTTATAAAAAGCAAGAAGATATTGCATTTGCAGGGCCTCAGTAAACTGCAGCATGCCCTGCACTTGTTAGTAATTATGTTATTGTTGTTGTTAGTTGCTGTCGAGTTGACTCCAACTCATGGCAATCCCATATGTGCAGAGTAGAATTGCTCCATAGGGTTTTCAAGGCTGTGACCTTCCGGAAGAAGATTACTAAGCTTGTCTTCTGAGGTGCCTCTAGGTGGGTTCGAACTGCCAAACTGTTGATTAGTAGTCCAGTGCTTAACCATAGTAATTATAGGACTTATCATTTCATGATGGGAAGAAGGCATCTGCCATTTCACTGGTGTATATGATGAATAGGGAAAGATTAACATTTGAAATTCAAAACCAGTTCAAGCTGGGAATGAGAAATGACCTTAATAATCGCTAAACTCAAATATTGAGCAAAGCAAATTGTCACCCTTGGCAGATACCAGCAAGCCAAACTTACCAGGTGGCAAACCAAGCCCCAACGTTGCCCTTGCATTAGCGTCACTGCCCCATGCCTAAGAGCAGCATGGTAATGGGTAGTGAGAAGAGATAGCAAGACAGATGGGGTGGGCAGCCCTGCACACTTCTAAGTCCTCAGAGGAGGCCTCATCTAAAAATAAAAAACAATGGAATGGATAAGGATATCTATCTACTGCATTTTTTATTCTTTCTTGTCTGTTAAGACATTCTTGGCCAACACTGGCCTAAATATCTTCTCCATCCGTTTCTTGGTCTCTGCCCTGTGATATTACCCAGCACAATCACTGAGCATAAACACATGCTAATCTGTTTCTTCCCCACCTCGTCTACATGTCGTTTATTACAGATTCATTCAACAAAAATTTGTTGAGTGCTTTCATTATGCCAAGCTATGTTGTAGGTGTTGGGAATACAAAAGCAAACAAGATCCTGCTCTTACGGCACTAATATACCAGTGGGGGAGGAAAAACAGTGAACAAGTAAACAACTAAGGAAATAATTTCAAGTAGTGTTAAGTACTACAAAGGAAATTCCACTACAGGAATCCTGGCACATCCGGATGGTTGCCAGCACATCTATTTCAATGCCTCATTGGAGAAATGATTATATAGGACAGTTGTAGGTCTGAGATTGAATCTCTCCCATAAAGACAGGGAGAACAACTGCCCTCTAAATTCTTGGGGAGTGCCCCAGAAAGGCAGGGGAGATAGCTGAAAAATAAAATGACAGACATGTTATGGTCAAATTCAGTTCAGAGACAGAGAGAATTTTGTGGGGGAACACAATGTTTTTCCCTACATCTATCCTGCAGACCATCCTCAAGGAACTTGTAAGAATTTTCTTCGGAGAGAATGGTATTAAAAAATAGAAAGCACAGCCAAATAAGAGGGTTTTTACTCAAGAGTCTTACAAAATCCCCTTGCTAGTGCCGTAATAGAGTTTGACACTGAGGGGGAGAGAATCCTTCTTCTATTTTGTACAGAAAAGCAACCATACAAGACAAGTGCATCGGGAACCACATAACTATGGAAAAAGAAACAATTTGTGGTGACTCTAAAGCACAGGGAGGGGGTAAACATTACTGGTGTTAACCAATGTTGCCCTTTTTCCTTCCTCTATATACACGGTAGTATTGCATTTCTCTATTCCATCTGGTTATTTCAGTTTGTCAATGAATTTGTTTAGAAGTGACATGTGTCATTTCAGTAGAAGGACAGGAAAACAGGTAGGCAATTCTCCACTGTTCTTCCCCATGTTGCAATGACCAGTGATGTTCTAGATGGAGGAGCAGCCATCAGCCTTGGTCCTTGAGGGAGGGTGACACGGACCAGACTACTCTGCCTATCCAAAAGAGACATGTTGCACGTTGTTGTCGTTGTTCAGTGCCATTGAGTCGCTTCCGACTCATAGGGACACTATGCAGAACAGAATGAAACACCGCCCATTCCTACGCCACCTTCATGATTGTTGTTATGCTTGAGCCCATTGTCGCAGCCACTGTGTCAATCCATCATTGAGAGGCTTCCTCTTTTTTGCTGACCCTCTACTTTACCAAGCATGATATCCTTCTCCAGGAACTGATCCCTCCTAATAACATGTCCAAAGTATGTGAGACAAAGTCTCGCCATCCTCACTTCCAAGAAGCTGTCTGACTGTACCTCATCCAAAACAGATTTGTTCGTTCTTTTGGCAGTCCATGGTACATTCAATATTCTTCACCAACACCATAATTCAAAGGTGTAAATTCTTCTTTGGTCTCCCTTATTCATTGTCCAGTTTTTGCATGCATAGGAGGCAACTGAAAATACCATGGCTTGGGTCAGGCACACCTTGGTCTTTAAAGCGACATCTTTGCTTTTGAACACCTTAAAGAGGTCTTTTGCAGCAGATTTGCCCAATGTGGCATAAGTGATCAATAGACCACTGTGTTCTAAGCTATTGAAACTTTGAGTCTGCGCATTGCTGCAGCATAACCTAGCCTTATATTGACCAAAATGGGAAGAGCTACAGCCTCAAATACAATGGAAGGATATCCCCACGAGAGTAACAAATTCCAATATCCCATTTACCACAATTAATAACATCAAAAAATAGTAGGGAGCAGAAAGAAGATTTCTCTTGGAGGCTGCTCTAGATCATTAATAGCCAACATAGCCATGGCAGAAGACTCCATTGAAGAGAGGGCCTTCATGATGTGGAGAAGGTGACTTACTTCCAGCTCTCCTCCTTATGAAGGCTCAGAACCAAAGACTTGTCCATACCCTTGTGATGCTTCCCCCAGATGATGTGAAGAAAAAGAAGCAAGTGTTACAGATACCAACTTTCAAAAATTTATCTAAGTTATTTTTCCTTTCCTAATTTCGTTTTTATATGTCTTTGTAGGTGTTTCGGAGCCCTAGTGGT
>NW_004443985.1:13988250-13990140 GCF_000243295.1 Trichechus manatus latirostris
CAGAACCCTACTGAATGAAGAGAGAAAGAAATCTGACACCATGAGCTGGTATAAATTGCTGCAATTTGATGGCTTGCTCTGGACTAGACTTTGCTTAGGGATGCGTGTGCTCAGTACAGAAGATTCTTCAGATCAAGGAGCAGGCTTCTCTCCTCAAAGTACTGGTTTGATAGGGACGGGCAATTTAAACATTGGCTATCACGGGAGGAGATAAAGGCATGAAGTGGCTAGTTTACAGGCTTTTGTGAATGTGCTTACATTCAAAATGAAGGGGACAAGGGAGGATCTTCACTGGATAGTTTCCTCTTTTCCTGATGGGTCTGGGGAAGAGAGGGTGGGGGAAGATAACGATAGAATTATATGATTCAGCTGTGAGCGTTGATTGTTAACAGGGTTCACTGTGATTGTGAAAACTGTAATCGTAAAGGCTGTAAGAGTGAAAGAATGGATGGACTAAGCAGGAGGCACTACTGGACTAGAGCACGGTGGCCAAACATAAACTTTCTTAAAGGTCTTGCTATGCTGATACCTTGAAAAAGGCTCAGAGCAAGGAAACAATCTTTTCTCTGTTAAATTTTATCAGAAACCAGAAAGCGTGAAGACAAGCTGACTTCTGGAGATCCTGACCAGATGAGATGGACGCTTGCAGCAGACCTGAATAGCTGGTACCTCAGTAACTCACCCTGAGGACTCTGCCCTACTGGAGGACAAATTGTTAATGACTGTTTTGGACTAGTAAAAGTATTGGGGGTGGGGGGAGTCATCCTCCAATTATGGAAGAGCTATGGCTAGAAAAGCATGGGGGTGGCCTGTGGTGCGATGGATCGCTTTTATATGGCCTTTCTCATCATGGTCTTGTAACTTCCACCAAATGACTTTGTGGGACTATGCGATAAGGCACTTGTGGCCCACCAAGGGGATTGGTAAGCTTGCTAATAATGCAAATAAGATGCATGGCACCCTTGCAGGCGTACTGTTGTTAGGTGTCATCGAGTCCGTTCTAATTCATAGCGACCCTATGCATAACAAAACAAAACAGTGCCTGGTCCTGCACAATCCTCATAATCATTGCTATGTTTAAGCCCATTGTTACAATCACTGTGTCAATACATCTCATGGAGGGGTTTCCTGTTTTTCGATGACCCTCTACTTTACCAAGCATGATGTCCTTCTCCAGGGACTGGTCCCTTCTGATAACATGTTCAAATTACGTGAGTCAAAGTCTCACCATTCTCGCTTCCAAGGAGCATTGTGGCTCTACTTCTTCCAAGACAGATTTGTTTGTTCTTCTGGCAGTCCATGGTATATTCAATATTCTTCATCAACATCATAATTCAAATGCATCAGTTCTTCTTCAGTCTTCCTTAGTTATTGTTCAGCTTTTGCGTGCATATGAGGTGATTCAAAATACCATGGCTTGGATCGGGTGCACCTTAGTCCTCAAAGTGACATCTTTGCTTTTTAACAGTTTAAAGGGGTGTTTTACAGGGGATTTGCCCAATGTAATACGTCATCATTTGATTTCTTGACTGCTGCTTCCATGGGCATTGATTGCGGATCCAAGCGAAATGAAATCCTTGAAAACTTCACTATTTTCTCCATTTATCATGATGTTGCTTATCGGTCCGGTTGAGATATTTTTTTTTTATGTTGAGGTGTAATTCATACTGAAGGCTACAGTCTTGTGTGTGGAACCCTAATGGGAGATTGCTCAGTTTTGCCATCCTGCTAGGCTTCAAAGAGGGCCAACCCCAGAGCAGAAAGGGTCACCTTACTACCACCAAGAAAGAAGAGCTAGGAGTGGAGCATGTCCTAAAGGACCCAGGGTCCCTGTGTTGAGAGCCTCCTAGACCCAGAAGACAGAGAGAGCTGTAACACCAGAGACAGCAC
>NW_004443985.1:13990582-13992922 GCF_000243295.1 Trichechus manatus latirostris
AGGGACAGCTGGTGTCAGAATTGGTAAAAAGGTTGGAGGGTGGAGGTGTGTCTGACCTCTACCTCATAGCAATCAGCCTTGGGCTGTTGATGCTGATAATGATTCTTTACCTGATGAAGTTAGAGGACCTCTAATGGCACTGTGCCATTTTTACAACATATTTCCCACATAACTCTTAAAACAGGTAATGATCGTTTAAGACCAATATACAGTTGTATGGGAAAATTTAACTTTAATTCCATTCAGTGGAAATAACCAGAATTAGTGGAATCACTTCATTTCTGCTGCCCCCCTCCATAATTTCTGGCATTGGAATTGATAACTTTCAGACTTTTTCTATCATACTTCAACACAACAAATAGAAAGAAAGCTACTCAAGCATTGTAGCATATTTTTGATGAAATCATAAATATATATTAGGTATTCAAATGGAATAGACGCCATCAAAAGAAATCTTTAGAATACTGGGATTATAAATTGGTTAACTTAGAGGCTCGATCAGTTGAAGGAAAATCTAACCCATCTGGATATTTCTCTGGAAGCTGATAAACATCAAAACACACGTCCTTCCTGCCAAAAAAATTCCATAATTCTGAAACTAATTCTTCACAATAATAAGGAGTAGTACACATTAGGGCAGTGTCTTTCAAATTTATTTCCTGGCTAAAAGTATGCCCACACTCCCAAAGTCCCCAGACACAGCACAGCTCATCCACAGTTGGAGTACTGCATACAGAAATGATATCCAAGCTAAAATTCTCATTTCCCCTAGTAACAGTCAGATGATCCCTGCTGGGTTTGACTAATAAGGATAATTTTCATGATTTGGGGGAATTTCCAGCCCTGTATAAATGGTGGTGGTGTGTACTAGAATGTTGCTATTTTCAGATTGAAAAGCACCAAGGAGGACTAACAATGCTGCATCATTCCAGTTTCTTCAAATTTGTTTAACCATGAAAATCTCTTATAAAATCAAACATTCTCCCCCTCACTGACCTACCTCAGAGTTTTCTACCGCTCATTATTTTATGACTTATACAACCTGAGAAGCACATTTTACATGCTCCAGTTCAGAGTTTCAGCCAATATAATTTTTTTCTTTTCTCCCAGGCATGGAAAAAGTTCCATAGAGCCAGAACTGAGAGGGTCACTGAAGATTTTGTTTTTCCTGACTGGAATATTTACTTTGTAAATCCACCGATCTCAGTTTGAAATGAAGCATCACCTAAAATCCTGAGAGGCAGGTGGGGGCCCATGTTAAAACCCAAGGGCTGCTTCAGGAATACTTGAGAACAAGTTAATACATCAAGGTTACTGCATAGGCCTTGCCGCATTTTGACACTGGTGAATAGGAAGCAGACGCCTGGCAGACGGGCCACCTTGACTGTCTTGACAAGTCTGACGGCAAGCTCTATAAAAACAGGTCTACCTTGAACACTCCTGCAGCCTGCACTTTGCTGCTTTTGAAACAAAACAAAAACCAACCCAAACAAAGTGCCCTAGGCAACAGTGCTGGCCACAGAACTGGTGCCAGAAATTCAGGCAGGACGTTGCTAGCAAAGGAATGTCATCTTTTCAATATGGAACAAGGAACAAGGCTAATGGAACAGGCCTGCCAGAACCCCAGCTTTTCCTCCTCCCCCCAGACAATGCTGGCATTGTACAGCCACGAGAGGCACACGGATTTTTATGTCTCTCTCTAGATTTCTTCAGGGATGAGTTCTAGGGTCCACAGAACCAAAGTTCCCCCATTCTAGCATTGCTTTTTCATATGACAACACTGAGTCTTCTTTCTGAAGTGGAAAAATACTGAAGCAAAAAAGAAAAAAAAATTTTTTTTTTTTTTAACACAATTCACAGAAAACACAAGAGAAATTCCAATCCCAAAGAAACTATTATGGTCGGAGAAATTCAGCAACCAGGAAACATCTAAAAGGATGTGTGATTTTCATGAGATGAACATCACGTTGTGCTAGTATGATCCTTATGCGTAAGGATACATATTTTTGGTACAACACGAAAATAGAAAACGACAATATCATCTGATCCTCCACAGAGGGGACAGCAATCTGTTTCCAAAGCTGGTGGGAGCACTAGCTTTATAGGTTTTGATGAGAGACACACATCAGTCTCCAACAGTTTGCTTTCTAAAGGGAATTCCAAGGGTCCTTATGGCTACACGTGATTTTTATCTTATGAGCTGACTTTAGAATCTAACACCTAATAAAGGTCTAACTATGCAGGGTAAAGCTTTCCCAGTCTCTCAAAATGTCAAAATAAAAACCGAAACCAAACCCATTGCCATCAAGTCGATTCCGACTCACAGTAACCCTACAGGAC
>NW_004443985.1:13993439-14019116 GCF_000243295.1 Trichechus manatus latirostris
GTGCTTGGTTGCTAACTGAAAGGTTCAAGTCCACCCAGAGGTACCTCAGAAGAAACATACCTCAGAAGAAAGGCTTGGCGATTTACTTCCAAAAAATCAGCCACTGAAAACCCGATGGAGCACATTTCTACTCTAACACACATGGGGCCGCCATGAGTCAGACATGACTCAATGGCAACTGGTTTTGGTTTTATCAGGGCACATGGCTAGAGTACATCTCCCAGCCTCCCTTGCAGTTTGTTTTGGCCATGTGACCAGTGCTTGCCAATGATACATATATCACCAGGCCCAGGCTTTTAACAAGCAGGTATGCTACCTCCCACATACTCTCTTTCAATGGCCAGAATCAGATGATGCTAAGGACCTAGAGGATACCAAGTTATGATATTGGAAGAAGCCTGAGTTTCTAGTCCATTGTATGGAAGAGAGAAGGTTGTCAACCAGGAACACATGCCTTGGACTGTCACCTGAGAGAGAAAAATGCACCCTTGTAGGAGACAATATATATTTGGGGGTTTATTTTCACATAATTCCATATGTGAAAAGGCTTTTTAGAAACTGTAAGATGCCATGGAAATTTAAGATGGCACAGTGGTTAAGAGCTCAACTACTAACCAAAAAGTCGGCAGTTCGACTCCACCAGCCCCTCCTTGGAAACCCTATAGGGCAGTTCTACTCTGTCCTATAGGGTCACTGTGAGTTGGCATCCACTCAACTGCCACGGGTTTGGTTTTGTTTTTTGGTTTTTTTTTTTTTTTTTTTTTTGGTTTGGTGATTCTGTACACATCTGCAGGTGGAGACACAGCCAACCAGAAAGAGTAGAAAGACCAAGGCCCCACAGCCACGCCCAAATTCTAGCCAAGGAAAAGGAAAAGGGACTGATAAAACAGGAAATTTCACTTCTTACTACTTCTTACAAGTCTACCCAAGAAGAGGAAATAGAGACTTGAAAGTTGTCTATTTAACCTCTCTAGTAAAAGGTTTAGAAAGAAAAAAGGCTGAAACAGTCATGTCTGAAAAGACACTAAATCATTACCTACAATTGTATAAATTTTATTTAAACAGAAATGATATTCATTGATGATTTATGTCACTCTCAGGAAAGCTCAAAAGTATACGGTTCTTTCCTCCGGCAAAAACACATTTTTTGTTTTTGTTTGGCATCATTCTACTACACATATGTCACATTCACTTTTAAATTTTGGAAAAATGATTTATTTTGTTCCTCAACCTCCATTTGCTTTAAATCAGAAAATGTAGTGTTGATTTTTTTTTTAATTGACTAAAACTTCATGAAACAGACACTTGAGATGTCATTGGAAGAGAGCTATTTCCAAATCAATAGGCTATCCATGAACATCGGGGATGGCTTCTCTACTCTATGACAAAGGCCAAAACCTTTACCAAAAATCGTAGACCTATAGTTTGTTTCATGGAAAAAAAACAACAAATTAAAGTGTTCTAGATCTTTTCAAACAAAAACAAGCAAAGGAAGTATTTAAACAAGCATGAACTTTTAACCACCAAAAAATTTATGAACCAGTTAATTAAATAAACTATTTTTACCCAGGGCAACATAAGAAAAATAAAAATACAGGGTTGCACCTTAATTCAGAATTCACCTTTCACTTCTTGTTTGTTCACAGACCAGAAGGGGGGAAAAAAGAGAGAGAGATTTTCCTGCTTTTGCAATCCAAAATGATTTCTCCAAAGTGTTTTCTCCTTCTGTAGCAACCAATACTAGGAAAAGCTAGATTATCATTTCAGCTGTCTCAGTGTTTCTACCTGTGGAGGTCAAGCTGACATGGTGAGATTCTTATTATCTTTAAAGCACTAAGAGCCCACAGTATTCTTGTTTATATCACTCTAGTTGCTAGTCCTTAAGAGTTTGCTTAAAGACAATACCAAAGGGAACATATCTTTCTGCAGAGAAGGGGTCAGTCTAACGTGGAGGGCAGAAAACCCTCAGAAAATGAGCTGGACTTTGGCCACTGTAGGCATTGTCCTGTTTCACAAAATTTCATAAAAGTTTATATGAATGTATCATCACATGTCCTATATAATTAGATGCAATTTATTATACAATTAAATAGAACAAATAAAATTATACTACTACATGAATTATCATATAATTAGATCTAATTTAAGATATAGTAACTTATTACTATAATAATTACTATATAATTAGATATGATTTATGATAAAACCAAATATGCATTGAGTCCCTACTACATGTGGAGCACCTTGCTAGGCATGGGTGATAAAGGCATGACAAGAGAGACCAACCCTGGATCTCCTGGAGTTTATACTCTGATAAGGGAGACTGACATTAAACAAATGACCCCACAAATAATAAGTTAATTACAGTTGTGCTAAGTGTTACAAAGGAAAACAACAGAAAGTTGAATAGAGAGGGGACCTAATCTTGGGGTTCTAGAGAAGGCTTCTGAGAGGAAAAGAGAAAACAATATTTAATGAGTCCTTTTGAATGTCTTTAGTGCCTGTTGATCCCATTTGCTTGCATAGGGAAAAGCAAAATAAATGTTAACAGAACAGATAAGTTTCCATTTTTCCACATAGTTCTTCATAGGCAAGTTTACTCCAAGTGCTTGCCTTCCAGTCCACTTTCAACCTTTGCAAGCAACACTCTTTTACCCTTCCTTATCCAGAAAATGCTTACAACATCTATAAAATGATCTCCTCTATAAAGCCTTCCCTGAATGTGTCAGAGGGCTTGGGCCCCTCCTCTATGCTCTCCCAACTCCCATAACTGCATAGCACACTGTACTGTTTGTTTCCTTGCTCATTCATTCATTCAACAAATACGTGGTACAAATGGTTAACACGCTCAGCTGCTAACCGAAAGTTAGGAGGTTTGAGTCCACCCAGAGGTGCCTCAGAAGAAAGGCCAATAATCTACTGATGAAAAATAAGTCATTGTAAACTCTACAGAGTACAATTCTACTATGACACACATGGGGTCATCATGAGTCAGAATCGATGTGACAGTAATTGGTACTGGTATATGATGAAAACTGTTCTATGTACCTTCTAGGCATTGGGACACATTAAAAATATGCACAAATTTCTTTAAATTTCTATATTCCAGAGCCTGGCTCATATAAGGAGCTTAACAAATGTCTGATGACTAATGGGGTACAACAGCCCCGGGACAAGGACTAGAAGGCAGGAGGGGACAGGAAATCTGGTAATAGGGAACCCAACGTCGAGAAGGGATAGTGTTGACATGTCGTGGAGTTGTTAATCATTGTCATAAAACAATATGTTTACTAACTGTTTAACGAGAAACTGTGTTCTGTAAAACTTCATCTAAAGTACAATAAAAAATAATAATAACCTGTTGTAAATATGAAAAAAAAAATGTCTGATGAATGAGGGAATAAATAAATTCTCCATTGTTGGCTGATTTGAACAATGGAGAACAGCTACTTTGGCCTACAAGAGGGCCTACTCTGTGTGGTTCAAGAACTATAATAATGAACTTGATGGCAGGCTTCATAATCCAGAGTATTAGCTACTATAGTCCAGAGTATTAGCTACTATAGCATGCATACATTGTCCTTTTTTTGTTTTTATCTTTAGTGTGTTATATTGTTCTTAGGGCTAAGCCTTGCAGTAAACCCCTAAACAGAAGCAACTATCAGGGTGGGCAAAGCCAAAAATTTTCTTCAAACAGAGAATAATGTTCATGTTTATCCACATCAATTTTTAAGAAAAATGTAGTTTTTAATGCCACCACTCATCTGTCAGTTTGTCATACTATGGTGGCTTGAGTGTTGCCATGATGCTGGAAGCTACAGTAGTTGGAAAACATGGCCTTGGTGATAGAAACGACACCAGAGATCGCATGACAGAATTTGTAAAACCGAACCGACGACTTCTTCATTGCAAATATCTTTTTCCAACAACATAAACAGCGACAATACATGTGGATCTCACTAAACGGAATACACAGGAATCAAACTGACTACATCTGTTGAAACAGACAATGGAGAAGCTTAATATCATCAGTCAGAACAAGGCCAGGGGCTGACTGTGGAACAGACCATCAGTTGCTCATATGCAAGTTCAAGCTGAAGCTGAAGAAAATTAAAACAAGTCCACGATAGCCAAAGTATGACCTGAATTTAGAGACCATCTCAAGAACAGATCTGATGCATTGAACACTAATGACCGAAGACCAGATGAGTTGTGGAATGACATCAAGGACAGCATACATGAAGAAAACAAAAGGTCATTAAGACAACAGGAAAGGAAGAAAAGACCAAAATGGATGTCAGAGGAGATGCTGAAACTTACTCTTGAATGTAGAGTAGCTAAAGTGAAAGGAAGAAATGATGAAGTAAAAGAGCTGAACAGAAGATTCCAAAGAACAGCTTGAGAAGACAAAGTAAAGTTTTATAAAGAAATGTGCAAAGACCTGGAGTTAGAAAATCAAAAGTGCAGAACACACTAGGCATTTCTCAAGCTGAAAGAACTGAAGAAAAAATTCAAGCCTCGAGTTGCAATACTGAAGAATTCTACGGGGGAAATACTGAACGAAGCAGGAAGCATCAAAAGAAGATGGAAGGAATACACAGTGTCACTGTACCAAAAAGAACTGATTGACGTTCCAACGTTTCAGCACCTAACAACAACAGTTTTTAATGGCTTTGGTAAAACACAATCACTAGGCACATTTGTGGTATTTAATTTTGCTGTTGTTGTTAACTGTTAGGTGTTGTCGAATCGATTCCAACTCATAGCAGCCCTCTGTACAACTGAACAAACACTGCCTGGTCCTGCGTCATCCTCACAATCGTTGTTATGCTTGAGCCCACTGGTGCAGCTACTGTGTCAATCCATCTCGTTGAGTGTCTTCCTCTTTTTCACTGATGCTCTACTTTACTAAGCATGATGTCCTTCTCCAGGGACTGGTTCCTCCTGATAACATATACAAAGTATGTGAGACGAAGTCTTGCCATCCTTGCTTCTAAGGAGCATTCTGGCTGTACTTCTTCCAAGACAGATTTGTTCGTTCTTTTGGCAGTCCATGATATATTCAATATTCTTCACCAACACCATAATTCAAAGGTGTCAATTCTTCTTCGGTCTTCCTTAATCATTATCCAGCTTTCACATGCATATGAGGTGAAACACCATGGTCTGGGTCAGCCACACTTTAGTCCTTAAATTAACATCTTTGTTTTTTAACACTTCAAAGAAAGCTTTTGCAGCAGATTTGCCCAAGCAATACGTCATTGCTTGATTTCCTGACTGCTGCTTCCATGGGCGTCGATTGTGGATCCAAGTAAAATGAAATTCTTGACACCTTCAACCTTTTCTCCATTTATCATGATGCTACTGATTGGTAATATTTAACAGAAGTTCTAAAATTAAGTGCAGATGTACATCCTCCTGATAGCAAAACTTTTTGAAGATTGAACGTTCTCCTTGCTGTCTGCTAGAAAAAAAATCCCAGCAGCCGGAAACTATCCTGGAAATGAGGGCCTCCCTCTTTTCAGAGGCAAAGAAAACAAAGGCACATGAGAAAATGGACAAAATTAGCCCTGAGGGATTGTGGGGGCTAGTGGAGTTTAAACTCTTAAAGGCTGCTTAAAATAGAAGGCTACCAAAGTGACCTTTAGCAGGCATTTCCTCTGTGTCCTTGTAGGGAAGGTGTACCAGAATGGCTTCGCAGGCCTCATCCCAGGGAGCTTCTTCAGTGTGCTGGCCAAAAATACCAAACCTGTTGCCTTTGAGTCGATTCCGACTCATGGTGACCCCATGTGTTTCTGAGTAGAACTATGCTCCATAGGATTTTCAATAGCTGTGGAAGTAGATCACAAGGCCTTTCTTCTACACTGCTGGGTGGATTCAAACTGCCAACCTTTTGGTTAGTAGATGAGCTCAAACTGTTTGTGCCACCCAAGGAACCTGAAAAAAACCCGTTGCCGTTGAGTTGATTCCGACTCATAGTGACCCTATAGGACAGAGTAGAACTGCTCCATAGTAGGGTTTCCAAAGGACAGCTGGCGGATTTGAACTGCTGATCCTTTGGTTAGTAGTCGTACCTCACCATAGCTCTTAACCACTGCGCCACCATCTTTAAGATTCTCTTCCCCAAGTAATAGTACAAAAAAAATGGTCATCCTGGTCATGATAGGCAAAGTCACCGTTGATATTTCTTCTTGAAGATATATCCTGCTGAGGCTCCTAACCCAGAGAAGTGACCTTTGATCTCCAGCCAAAGGATGGGCCACCCCTTATAGGTCAACCAGGGGCCCATGGTACATCTGCCGTAGCCCCAAAAGGTATCATGTATGCGGCCCATGGTACACAACCACATTAAATACAGGCAGAATTCCAGAAGAGAAGATGCTTCTTGATACATTACCTTATTATCACAGGGGAGAAATTCCTAACAGTTGTCAGTAAGATTAAATTTTTACAGGCTCCCAGAGCATACATTAATACACCTATTCTAGAGCAGATTTTTGACTATCTGTATCAAAAGTCTTAGAAATGTACAAAGTCATTGATCCAGAAATTCCACTTCTACCATTTTATCCCAAAGGAAATCATCAGAGTTGTACCTGAAGGTTATTCATCAAAATATTATAATAGAGAAAAATTGGACATATCCTAATTGGCCAACAAAAGGGGATTACTTAAATAAATGATGCTATAACCATAAACCACTATGTTAATAAACCAAAAATCAAACCCATTGTCATCAAGTTGATTGTAACCATAAAAACTATGTAGTTCTTAAAATTTTGGTCATGACAGAGTATTGAATTTAAAAGGTAGGTCAATATGGAAAATGATATGGCACTTCCTTAAAAAGCTAGAAACAGAAATACCATACAATCCAGTAATGCCACTCCTAGAAATATATCCTAGAGAAATAAGAGCCATCACACGAATAGACATATGCACACCATGTTCATTGCAGCATTACTCACAATAGCAAAAAGATGGAAACAACCTAAATGCCCATCAACAGATGGATAAGTAAATTATGGTATATACACACAATGGAATATTACACAACGATAAAGAACAATGATGAATCTTCGAAGCATCTCATGACAAGGATGAATCTGGAGGGCATTAAGCTGAGTGAAATAAGTCAATCACAAAACGACAAATATTGTATGAGACCACTATTACAATAACCCAAGAAAAGGTTTACAACACAGAAAAAAAAACTCTCTCTGACGGTTATGGGGGGAGGGGAGCTAAAGGGAGGAGAAATCACTAAGTAAACAGTACATAAGTGATAACTTTGGTGAAAGGAAAAACAACACACAATAAAGGGAAAGTCAGAACAACTTGACCAAGGCAAAACCATAGAAGCTTCCTAGTCGCATCCAAACATCTTGAGGGACCGAGTTTCTTGAGCTGAGGGCTGGGGACCATGGTCTAGGGGGACATCTAGGTCAATCGGCATAACATAGCTCATAAAGAAAATGTTCTACATCCTACTTTAGTGAGTAGCGTCTGGGCTCTTACATGCTTGCAAGCAGCCATCTAAAATACATTTTTTGGTCCCATCACATTCAGAGCAAAAGAGAATGAAAGAAACCAAAGACGCAAGGAAAGTATCGGTCCAAAGGACTAGTGGATCACATAAACCCCAGCCTCCACCAGCCTGAGCCCAGAAGAAATAGATGGTGCCTGGCTACCAACACCTACCTCTCTGACAGGGATTACAATAGAGGGTTACAGACAGAGTGGGAGAAAAATGTAGAACAGAATTCAAATTCACTAAGGAAGACCAGACTTACTGGTCTGACAAGAGAGTGGAGGAAACCCCGAAACAATGGCCCCCGAACACCCTGCTAACGCAGAACTGAAGCCACTCCGAAGTCCACCTTTCAGCCAAAGATTAGTCAGGCCTATAATACAAACAGTAACACACGTGAGGAATGTGCTTCTTAGTTCAATCAAGTATAGGAGACCAAATGGGCAACACCTGCCCAAAAGCAAAGACAAGAAGGCAGGAAGGGACAGGAAGACAGGGATGCGTGGACACGGGAAGCCTAGGGTGTAAAGGGAAAGGGGGAGAGTGCTGACACATTGCTGCGATTGCAACCAATGTCACAAAAAAATCTGTGTATAAATTTTTGAATGAGAAACTAATTTGCGCTATAAACTTTCACCTAAAACGCAGTAAAAAAAAGCAGGCCAAAACCACTGTACAAAATACAATCCCATTTTCATAAAATTCAAAACAAAAATAACAACAGGCATCCAGTCGTAGAAAAATTAAGGTTTAACAAGGGTTCTTTCCCAGGATAGAAGTATGATTGCTTTAATTTTCTAATTTTTATACTATAAATTCTGTATTGTACTGGTACATTTTAAAAAGTGACAACAAAAGTTACATTTGATTTTTTAAAAAGCTGTATTTTTCTTTGATGGTTACAGGATGCTTTTCTCTTCTCATGTTTTCCAATTCTGTGAATTCTGTCACTATATTTTCCCAGCAAGCCAAAACGAGGGCCAGCCTTTCACAGCAACCCGGTAAATAGCAGTATACATGTTCAGAGGCCCACCCGTGATACAAAAAATATCATAGTAGACAACTGGCTGGCAAACTCATCTGACCTTACTGGGTTTATAGCTCTTTTAAAAATATACCATAAAATGACTCTGGACCGCTTCACTAAGTTTATCAAAGTTCTTTGTGTTGGTATGGGTTTTGTTTTTGTTGGGGTTTTTCCTAAAAGAAGTCAGGATCCCAAATTCAAACAAGAGGTCAAGGAATTAGCTAAGAGCTGATTAAAACAGTTTGTACCGTACAGATTGTGAAACAGCTTAAAATGTATGTCCCGGGGTCTGTCGCAAGAGGAGACACGTTGGATTGTATCTTTCCCCAGGACATCATAGGAGTAGGTAAGCTGAGCTAGAACATATCTCTTTATGACTTCTGGACATGAGAATACTTAAACGTTTTCTAAAATAAAGGAGTACCTTTTTGTTTGACTACTAAATGAGCATTAGAAAATGGTTTATTTACATATTGCACAACAAATGGACGAGGGGAACTGGTATTCCGCTGAAGTCTTCCCAGATCCCAGGATGAATTTAAGCAAGGTCAGTTAGGGTTACCCATAATCAAGCAAGAGTTAGATGCACAAGCATTTCACTTTTTATCCTGCTGCCAATTGGTTGCCCTGGTAACTCTTCCTGGCCGCCATGTCTGAAGCTACTGAAGGAAAGGGCATTCTGTAGAGCCTTTAAAACAACCAATGCAATCCCAGAGGCAGATAAATGTTACTAAGTCTTTCATGAATTTCCCAAAGCTAGCCTTACCCTGTAAAATAATACACACACTTAATGCAAATGATTTGAAAAGAAGGCAAAAGTCACGTAATCACTTTGAGGGAGTGACATTTATGCACTTGTTCAACCTACAACTTTAGGCACCCACTATATGCCAGACTAGGTGTGAGGGTGCTGGGCAATAGACCTAGGGTCCCACTTTGAGTTCATAAGCAATTAGACACAGTGTGGTAGACTGAATGCAAAAATGACCCCAAGTTTCCTCTCCCTGTATCCATGCCCCTTGTAATGTGCCTTTGCAGCTTCTCCCATTCAGAAGCTGAGTTTATGTTCCCATCTCTTGAGTCTGGACTGGACTTGTGACTTGCTTTGGCCAACAAAATGTGGCAGACATGATAGAGCACCACTTCTGAGCCTAGATCTCAGGAGACCTCGTGTGCTTCCATTCTATCTTCTGGAACTCTGCATCTGAGAGTAAGCCGGAGCCTGCCCAATGGAGATGACAGACCACATGGAGGAGAGCTAAGGCTCCCCAGCCAATAGCCAGCAACTCCCAGAAGCAGAGTCAACTAGCTAACTTGCAGTCAACCACAGATAATAAGGTGTAGCATAGCTAAGACCAGATGAGCCACCACATAAGCCTGGCCTAAACTGCTAACCCGAACAATCGTAAGCTAAATAAAAGGTTGTTGTTACTAAGCCATTAAGTCTGAGGATGCCTTGTTACACAACAGTGGCTAACCCTTACATACAGTAATCATGATAGCTAATTCTTTTAAGCCAAATACAAAATGCTAAGGGAGCACCTCATGGGAGGTCTTGTAATATTATTCTAACATGTTCACCATTACGAATGTATCCTGCAATTTAGATGTATAAACAGCAGATTTGAACAACCACCCAGAGAAAACTTAAAAGAAGTTGTATATCTACGGGTGGAGTGGCTCCAGACAGCCATAGTCCCTCTGAGAAATTTTCTATGGATGAGGTGAATTTGCCTATTAAGTCATTCCTTGTTTCTTTTCTCTCTTTGAAAAGCTAAAAAGCCCTTTCACTCAATTAAGCTGGTTGGACTAGATAACAATTGTCTAACTTGATTCAAAGCAGCCAGATACTTCTTGACACATGTTCAGCCTCCGGTACTCTGAAGGCTGGAATTTTAAATCCAGCCCTCCTGAATTTATGACACATACACAGTAGCAAGTCCCTACAGGCTGAAAATCAAACTGTAATTCAAAGGCCACAGGACTGAGGAAACAGCCAGGAGATAAATCCCAATTTCAACCTTGGAATCTCCACAAGCTGATTCAGTGGGCTGTCAGTCATATTCAAAAATAAAATAAAACTATAAAGATACCAGACAGTTGGTTCTAAAGAAAAACAGGATGATGCTTTTCAGACCTCCTTCAAAATGTTCTTGCTATCTAAAAAGAACTGTTACGAGGGGGCTTCAAACAGGTCCTAGAAGAGTTGGCCCTTATCAGTCTTTTCTGGAAGTTTCTGAATAGTAAACTGATGAGAAAGAAGGAAGAAATGAAAAGCATCAAATACAACCCAGCCCACCACACAGATGTGAGGCGAAGTTGCAGACATCAAAGCAGCCCTTCTCTGGAGCTGGGTAGGCCACCTCCACAGAGCATACTACAAATGCGAGCTCGGCAGAGGCGTGGGTACTCACTTTACACCCCTCACAGGCGCTGACCCCATAGTGATACCCTGATGATTTGTCCTGGCAGACGAAGCAGGGCTTGTAAACTCGAGGGGGAGGAAGTGGAGACGGAGGGCTTGGGAGAAGTTCCTCAGAGCTGGTGCTTTGTGTTTCAATGGCTACATAGGAGATGGGGGGGGGGGAGAAAAAAGAGAAAAGACATTTCAGTTCATTTCTTTTTCATAAGTGTGAATTCATATGGCTCTGCCCCAAGTTCAGCAATACTGCTAGTGGGGACAGGCCCATAACAACAGTTGTCATTGTAATCACAGCAGTCATAATGTTGAGAGTTATGCGGTATCCAGAGTTTACAAAGCAATCTCATATGTCTGTCTCATGTAACATTCACCATAGCACCGTGGGGTCACTGATTTTTTATTACCATTTTACCTCAAGAGGAAAAGAAACTCAGAAGAGCATAGTGACTTGTCCAAGGTCACACAGGGCAGTGTAGAGCCGGGACAAAAATTAAGATTTTCACACAGCCAACCCCAGGATCCTCCTGCTCTTTCTGTTTCCCTGAACTTCTGACTCCTTACAGTCTCTGAAATGACTTGTTTCACCCTATTGTCACCTAGCCAAAAGTAAATTTCTCTAAGAAAAATGAAAATAATGCCCACACCAGCCATCAACAAGTATATGGCAAGTGTCTTTAACATGCAGTCATTAGTGATTTTCATGAATAACAGCATTAGTGAGATCGTTGCTACTCAAAGACTGGTCCTCGGATTACCAACATCACCATTACCTCATAATATATTACATAATGTAATATCAGGCCCCAGGTCAGAGCTATGGAATCAGAATCTGCATTTTGCCAAAATCCCCAGGTGACAACATTTTAGAAGCACTGGATTAGACCTAATGAAGTCACAGAGTGGCAAGGCTCATTTCTAAATCACGATGCTCTCTATTCTAGATTTAAATATCTCGATCACCCATCTCATTTCTAACCACCAAGATTACATGGAAAATGGGAATTCACAGAAAGTAAGACCTGAGTATTCTCCCACTCCTGCTGTCCAGGTTTATATTCAAAGTCAAAGCAAGAACTGATCCTACTTTGCCTAACAAAGACAAAGAATGCTCATAAAATATAATGGCAATGGGTAAGGGGTGATTGGAAATGTTCAAATAACATTCCAGAATCTTCCAGTCTCCAAATCACTTGGCAGTGTATGGCGTATTTCCCAGAATATAAAACTTGTAGTTGTACCACTGCTTATCACCTTCCAGATTAGATGTTCTGTTGACTGGAATATCCCATAGCCAAACTTATAGCAAGTCAGGTCAACTGTACTCCCTAAACATTGTGAATCCATCTCTGTCTCACAATCTTGTTAGTATCCCAGTCTGCTTTACTATCCTCTCTCTCACATCATCTCTTACAATAGGCTTTTCACTGTCTCCCTGTAGCCCATTCTCCCCACCCTAGGGTCTATTCTTCAAACAAGCAACCAAGGTAACTAAACGTCCAAAAAGTTAAAGTTGAGCCCTCTCATAGTTGCCAATTAGATCAAAGTCAAATTCCTTAACTACAGTCTACAAGGTTCTTTATGATATAACCCTTGCCTCCCGTTCCAACAGCATTGAATTCACTGATTCCCCTCAATTACTGAGTTCTAAACACCTGACTTTTATTCTGTCCCTTGAATAGGACAAACTCTTAACCCGACTTAACGGCTATCACACTAACCGTTTCCCCTTCCTGGAAAACGCTTTACTCAGACCTTCACATATCTGGTTCTTTTTCATTGCTTAGACCTCACGGCAAATGTTAGCTCCTCAGAGAGGACATCTCTTAATGTCCCTCCACTTTTGGTCACTCTATTCCATTATTTTGTTTTATTTTCTACAAAACACTAACTAGTATTTATATTTAGAAAGTTTGTGTACAATTGTATACTCTACCTCTCTTTCCTCTCACTATAATATGGGTTTCACTAGGTCAGGGGACTTCCCTGCATTGTTTACAATTGTGTTCCAGACCTAGAAGAGGTTCTGGCACATAGTAGGTAATCTATAAATATTTGTTGAGTTAATGCATGAACGTTACCTTTTTTCATTTTTTCTTCCTTACTTCAAGCACTAAGTGCTCCTCTAAGTCATTAAGTGATAAAATTAGAAATCAAATAGCTTTCTTATATTCATTCGCTTCCTTAAAGTAATTAGTTACCTCTTTGGAATAGAATCAGCTGTAATTATAGTATTTTCATAATTCGAAAGAATTTTGAAATGAATTCACTAGAATACAGGTTCTACTAGATAAATCTATTACAGTTTTCACTGGTTGGAACCAAGGTGCCTGGATAAAGACCCCAATCTCGAGTGCACTATTTCTTGTGGAAATATGAAGCCCTTCCTAAGGATAGCTTGGCACGGTGGTGGCAAGGGTTCTATAGCATGGCTAGCATCTCGGATGTCACTAAAGTTTATCAGCTATCAAGCACTAAATGCCAAAATATTTCCCACACTGAACTAATCAGCTTCACTTTAAAACAAAGGAGTAATAATGACATCAGCAAGAAAATGCTACTTGTTAAAATTACACAACAATATATTGGTCTTTGTTAAAATCCAAGAAAGTACACATACAGAATCACCCACAACCCTTTCATTAAGAGAAGACCAGACTTATCATCTTGGGATATATCCTTCCACTTTCTTTCCTAGGCATATAAATGTTTCGGGCTTGTTTGTTTACTAATGCAAAATTATATTGTAGATTCATTTCCTTGTCAATAAATATTTTTTTCCTGCAAAACATTCCATTATGATGAACATCTTTGTAGCTAATCTCAGCACATCTCTGATTATTTCCTTAGGATACATTCTCAGAAATGGAATTATGAGTTCAAAGCATATGGTTATTTAAAATACTTTGTTAGTTTTTAACTCATGTTGATAAACTGACTTCTGGAAAGGCTGTGCTAATTTACATTCTTAATATGGAGCCCCTGGGTGGTGCAAATGATTAAGCGCTGGACTACCAACTGAAAGGCTGGCAGTTCAAACCCACCCAAAAGCGCCTCGGAAGTCAGATCTGTCGATCCGCTTAAGAAATATCACAGTCTTAAAAACCCGATGGAGCAGTTCTACTCTGAACACATGGTGTCACCGCAAGTCAGAATCGACTCAATGGCAAGTAACAATGACAACAATATAACATAGGTGAGCCCTTCCCTCTATGGCCCCAGATCTTTTGGATTGGTTTTGTGTGCCTCTACTTCTAAGCCGCGTTGTTTCAGCAACCTGCCAGAGTCATATCATCACCACTATCATCACTGCACTGTGTTCTCTACAAAAGCAGTACATGGTTGTGTGCATGTGTGTGTGTGTGTGTATGTGTGTTTCAGCGTTCTACCTGCTCGTGTACAACAGTTAATCTGGCTTGTCTAGGAAAGATGTAATTAGCATTCTGTTAGAGCTGGATTCAGTTGTCAGAGCTATGCCCTGAATTTCAAAAGTGGGTGGTAATTTCCATAAACATGCCACTTCGAATACATGTAGCAAAGGGAGTCCAGTATTTCATCCTCCCAAAGGGAAGAAACAGAATTGTGGGCAATTTAATACCAAAGAAACTTGGGCTAAAATACGCACAAAAAAAGAGGCTTAGTAGAATCTCAAAAATCCCACGTCCTTTACAAAGATTGGTAAAAGATTTTTTCTATGGATGAGAGCCATTTGTAACAAATGAGTGGATCCAGAAGGCTTTTCCTGAACAGTTCCCATGAATGAAAATGTTCTAAATGCAAACAATCAATAGTCAGGGCCCTGGACTGTTATTAAGGTTATGAACTTGCCCATATTAGTATAAAGGCGTCACAGACTCTTCACATGTTCAACTGTTTATTTCACTGAGTGTTATATAACATGTAGGCATCGTGCTATGGATGGTGCGCGGTATACTCCCTTAGTCCCTACGAGAAAGTCAACCAATAAATACAATCTAATACAGTGATTCCCAAACTTGGCTGCACATTAGAATCACCTGGGGAGCTTTACAACATCCTGATGCCCTGGTTGTACCCCAGGCCCATTATATCAGAAAGTCTTGGGATGAGAGCCAGGTGTCAGTGTATTTTTAAAATATTGCCAGATAAATCCAGATTGTAGCAGTTTGGGAACCACTGACTCAAAATGACACAGAGAGCTACAGCTCTTATTCAGCCCAGAGAAATCAAGGGAGACTTCCCTGAGGAGGTGATTAGGCTGTACGTTGAAGGAAGAATTGGGTCCTTCCATTGTGGTTTAGAATTCAGCTCCTGCAAATGCCATAAGCGAATCACACACAAACAGAAACAGAAAAGCCTTAGGTAGGACAAAAAAATAATCATCTTCAGATAAACGTTCTACCAGTGGTAAAGTGTTAAATATTTGATGATACACATTCAAATATCACTCCCAATATTGATATCCTCTGTTTTTTTATTTCCTCTGTGTGGCCGATATCACTGAGAACAATGCAAGGAAGCAAAGAGAAAAGAAAATCTCAGAGGTGTAGTCAGATCACCAAAGTTGGCCTCCAGCAGACATGCTAAGACAAGTTCTACAATTACAACCAGGATGTGGCATCAATATAAAAGCAGACTCAGACTTTACTGCAATCTCCCGTCTTTTTGGTAATGTAGCAAAATATACTTATCCCCTTTGGCAAAGTTTATTAGGGTTCCTCTTCTCTTTTGCCCTCCCCCCTTAATAAAGACGAGGGGAAACAAGGGAAGCGTGCAGCCCAGGGCTCCCTGTCACGGGTCATTTTTGGCGTTTAAGGTAGATACACAATACTCAGCCATTGATCTGTTCACTGTCATCCTGCTTAAATCAATAATCTATTAGTCCCTTTTAATTAGAGTTAGATTCATCAAATGCTCTTGAGAGGCCTCAAATATTTTGCCCCTTATTCCAGGCAAGCACAATCAGCCTATGCAACGATAAAATTTTTGCATGAAAACTCTGCCGGCTCAGCAGACAACGTGTTGGGTACTAGCTCATTCAGCGATCTCAGGCAGGTCAAAAAAGCAGTTTTTAGCCCTCCCAAGGGGGAAAAGAGGCTGTGTCATTCAATAAAACAACAGCACTCCAGCCATCCTGATTCGATTTCAGTTTGGGGAAGCAGTCTTTGAGGAATAATTCGGATCTGCTTTTTGCCTCCTGCTTTTATTTCCTTGCTTACTTATTGACTTATTCAGTTCTTTTTGGTTACTGCATTCCCCAACAAGCAGCAGCCTCCAATGTGGCATCCAAACTGCTAAGCAGATGGGCTGCCTTGCTTCGTCAGGGAACCGCCAAGTCTGAGAAACTTCTGTTTCGGTAGAGATGGATGCTCAGCTCTGTGGGTCCCAGCCCAGAGCACAGTCAGCAGCAGAGATGCTGAGAGGCTTCTCCAGGACTGGCCACATGCAAGAGGGGACGTGAACCTTAAGAAAAACAAGAGAGGAACCAAGAGTGCACTCATGGAAGCTTCTAGCCCATATTTTAAAACCTCGCCACCCCCACAATGTACAGATGACTGTCACTGAGGGCAACAAAGCAAGAATTACCTTCCTTGCAGGAAAATTAGTCAAGTGACTCTTGCTTTTAAATCAGTGCTATTCCAAGTGTGGAGCCCTGGTAGCACCATGGTTAAGACCTCAGCTGCTAACCAGAAGGCTGGCAGTTCGAATCCACCAGCTGCTCCTTGGAAACCCTATGGGGAAGTTCTGCTCTGTCCGATGGGGTCGCTATGAGTCAGAATCGATTTGACAGCAATAGATTAGGTTTTGGTTAATTCAAAGTGTGGTCCCCAAGAACAGCAGAATCCCTGAGGGTGAGAGTGGTGGCGAGGGGGATTCGTTTTAAACGAGTGATTTTCAGACTATTTATGGGGAAGGACCCTTCCATTTCTTTCCTTCTTTCTTATTTGCTTTCTTTCTAATCCTTTGTGGATTGATAAAATTCAACAAAAATGAATCTCTAGAAAAAAGAAATTAAGAAACAAAGACGTCCAAAAACCAAGCTCCCAACTAAAAAAAAAGATTTCACAGACATAAAATTACTCTGTCAAATCACTACGAAAGTCCTAAACACTTGCTCTCAATTTCTGCATTTATCTCATTATAGACTGGCAGCAGGCAATTCGTGAACCAGCACCAGTCTAGGAGGTCTCATTTATGTGAATCAGAACTCAGCGGTTTTTTGCCGACAAAACAAAACCCGCCCTAAACCAAATCTCCACCTGGTTGTACAAAGACAGACTACCAGCGTTCCCACCCTCAAAGCTTTCTTAAGTACTGCCACAACTCTGGGGGTGGATTTTTCCCCCCATAAAAGCACACACACACAAATTAATGTTGCCGTGAAGAGGACTTGACACTGAAGAACTGGGTTCACCTGAGAAAACACAGTATAAATGTCCTTGTTGTTACAACACACCTGAGTGTCATTTAAACACACAAACTCTCCAACAATAGCTCCCTTCACAATTCCGAACGTGCTTTGCATTTTTCTAAAGGTTAGATTAAGTAGCAGATAACATTTTTAAGAGAGAGCCCAGTATATATGTATATGTGTACATATATGTATATAAATTTTTTTTTTCTTTATGAGAGCTAGTTTACTGCTGGCTAAAACATGTTGACAGATTTCAGGATTTTATGTTGGGTCTGATTAGAGGCGAGGAGGCAACACGCATTATGAAAGCTCTGTCTTTTTACTAGAACCTTCTATGATTAAGACAGTATTTTAATGCATTCTCTGGGTTGCTGAGCCTTAAAAGAAAAAAGGAATTGTAAAGCAAAAGGCATTTCCTGCATGGCCTCAGGGGAATTTTGAGCCCAGCGCTCCTGGGCCCCTGTGGGAGGGAGTAATTTCAGCTAATTAAGGGGGAAGAGCAAAGTGTTGCGTTTGTTATGAACATTCAGTTGCGCTTCATTTTTGTTGGCACCAAAGAGAGCCGGTCTGGATTTTCCCCCCCTTTTTCTGTGGACTCACTGCAGGATTGCAAACCCCACAGCTCACATACATTAGGGGGACTGTCAAAGGAAACGACAAAGTTCAACTAAAGTACAAGTAATTAGAACCAGTCTCCGCTGCTTGCATGTGCGCATGCGTATGAGCGCTCCTGAAGACATTTTATTAAAACGTAATTTACATGCCTCCAAACGTTTGCGTGGAGGAAAAGAAAAAAAAACACTCCATACTGTCGCTCATTTAATTTTTGTGTCGCCTCAACGTGCGGGGGTTTGCTTGTAATCATCTTTCAGGAAAAGCGGTTTGTTTCCACATACGTGGGTTTTGCAAATCTGTGAAGCGCATTCTGAAATTAGGTAATTGCCAAACAAGAAAAACTCTGCTTTGAAATTGTCTTGCCTTACTCCAGTGCTGGCTTTGTTATTATTAAGCAGATCCGAGATTAGTCCCGGGTTTGGAGCAGGCGAGGGAGGGAGGGGGCGGGCGGGGGAGAGAAGGAAAACATCATCGTGGGCCTTTGGCAGTCTTGACTCAGTAACCTGCCCGTGACCCTGAAGGAGTGTGTGTTTGCCCGGGTCACCCGCCATTCTGGCCGAGGGCTGGAGCTGGGTTATGAGAATCCCTGCTATTCTGAGCACACATGCAACAGGTGCAGAACACAGGCAAGGGACAAGAGGAGGGGCTGGGAGACGACTTTGATTTTCGAGTCCTTAAATAAAGCCTTGCTTCTCAAAGTGTGGGTCCCGGACCGGCAGTGCCCGCATCACTGGGGAAGTCAGAAATGCAGAATCCCAGGCCCCACCCTAGACCTGCTGAATCAGAAACGCTAGAAGTGGGGCCCAGCAATGTGTGTTTCAATGAGTCTTCCAGGAGATGGATGCTCAAGTTTGAGTACCACTGATCTAAATGCTTCTCAGTGTGGTGGAGAATTAGCATCAGCTTCCCCTTTGCACGGGTACTTACTAAATACTCCACTTTGTTGAGTACTTAGTGCAGTAAGATCTTCAGGCCATGTGTGTCTATGCTCACCATAAACTGGAAATCTTCCTCTCCCACGGAATTTTGACAGTAGATTTTGGTTGGCAGTGGGCTCAAAGCTGCACCTTGAGAGCCTGAACTAACAATATCTACTACTTACTAAGCTCTAGGAGTTGGAATCAACTCGACGGCTACGGTTTTTTTACTGAGCACTTACTATGCACTGGAGTCCCTCGGTGGTGCAAACAGTTAAACCACTTGGCTGCTAACGGAAAGGTTGGAGGTTCAAGTCCACCCAGAGGCACCTCAGAAGAAAGCCCTGACGATCTACTTTTGAAAAATCTGCCAGTGAAAACCCTATGGAGCACAGTTGCACTCAGACTCACATGGAGTCGCCGTAAGTCCAATCAATGGTAACTGGCTTTAACTATGCATCAGGTGCTGTGCTAAGTGCTTAAAACCAAAAAATCCATTGCTGCCGAGTGCATTCCGACTCATAGCAACCCTATGGGATGGAGTAGAACTGCCCCATAGGGTTTCCAAGGAGCGGCTGGTGGATTTGAACTGCTGACCTTTCGGTTAGCGACAAAGCTCTTAACTCTGTGTATTAATTCATGTACTCCTCCCCAAAACCATGAGGTGAGGGAGCAGGAACTCTACCTAGGAATTAGAAAATTAAAAACCACCACCTGTCCGCCTTTACAAAAGGGACTTTAAAGGGCTTCAATAAAATCACCATAATTTCACTAACTTCTCATCTTCTATTTCACTGGGTATGGTCTCGTAAGGCCTACTCGCTCAAGTTTGAGAACCGCCAAACTGCGTGCAACTGCCTTTCTTTTAATCCATGGTTATGATTTTCCAAACATTTGGTTTTATTCAAGATATGGTTAAATCTGACAAGATAGGTTGGGCCTTAAAAAGAAAGAGAGTGAGACTCGGGATCCACTAATCACTCTGTATTTTAGCTACACCAGCCTGGGCTCTGGAACAGCAGTAGAAATTATTCCTGGGACAGACTTTTAACCGTGGGAAGTTCTGTCATATTTTCATAAGGGACCATGACATGTTCAACACCTACATTTCATTTTTATAATATGCTTTCTTGCTTCAAGGAACACATTCAAAAATTATCTCATAGGTGTTTTGTGTGACGTTTTTAACAGATGATGCCTTATATCACGATTTTATAGGACATACTAAGATAGCTTAGCACTATAAATTCTTCCTTAAAATCACTTAACAGGCCAACACATCTAACTACTTATTAATGATCTGAACTGGGAGGCATCAGAAAAGGAACTGCATTAAGTGAACAAATGCTGGAAGGGGTCTCGGGAATCATGTGCAGATGAAGCTAATTGCATTGCAATCTTAAGGTCCCCCTGAAGAGTTTATCTCAACACTAAACGATTCAGTTCTGTATTTCGGTTCCAACCAGTAATCCCACAATCTTTAAAAAAGGCATTACTGCAGAAATAAATGGCATGCTCTTATCTGTTTAAATTTCCTGCATGCCAAGTAGATTAAAACAGAAGCATTCAAATGTATATCAGCTCAGATGTATAATTTTTTACTTGTATATTGTAAATATATTTGAAAATCATGTTGGTAGCAGCCTTACAGAAAAGTAATGAGAGAAACTTTTTGGAAGAGTTAAGGAAGAATACAATGAAATTATGCTTTTTCACAAAGAGGATCCTTGCCACTCTTCTGAGATACGATGAAGTTCACCAAATATGGATTATACCAGAAGTCAGTCAAACCCCTCTTCTGTCGAATCTTTCTCCCTTGGAGCAGCTGGTGGATTCAAACCACCAACCTTTTGGTTAGCAGCCAAGAACTTAACCACTGTGCCACCAGGGCTCCTTGTCTTTCTCACCAAAATAATGTTCTCCTTACTTGGTTACAAAGTTTGCTGCAAAGAAGGTGGGTTTTGTTATGTTTTGTTTTATAGTTACAGACTCATATTAACCAAAAATCAAACCAAATCTGTTGATTCCAACTTGTAGAGACCCTGTAAAACAGATTAGAACTGCCCCATAGGATTTCCAAGGAACAGCTGGTGGATTCAAAGTGCTGACCTTTTGGTTAGCAGCCGAGCTCTTAACCACTGTGCCACCAGACTCATATTTTGTTTTTTGTTTGTTAGGTGCCATTGAGTCGGTTCTGACTCATAGCGATCCTATGTACAACAGAAAGAAATACTGCCTTGTTATGCTAGAGCCCATTGTTGCAGCCACTGTGTCAATCCATCTCATTGAGGGTCTTCCTCTTTTTCACTGGCCGTCTGCTTTACCAAGCATGATGTCCTTCTCCGGGGAGTGATCTCTCCTGATAACATGTCCAAATATGTGAGACGTAGTCTTGCCATGCTTGCTTCTACGGAGCATTCTGGTTGTACTTCTTCCAAGACAGATCTGTTCGTTCTTTTGGCAGTCAATGGTATATTCAATATTCTTCTCTAACACCACAATTCAAAGGTGTCAATCCTTCCTCAGTCTTCCTTACTCATCATCCAGCTTTCACATGCATATGAGGCAACTGAAAACACCATGGCTTGGGTCAGACGCACCTTAGTCTTCAAGGTGACATTTTTGCTTTTCAACACTTTAAAGAGGTCTTTTGCAGCTGATTTGCCCAGTGCAAGGCGTCTTTTGATTTCTTGACTGCTGCTTCCATGGGTGTTGGTATTAGCTACCTCAAAATGACTTTGAAACTAATTTAATCCACACTATGTGGGTTTTCTTGGTTACTAAAAAGAAATAAAACACCATGAGCCAGCATAAAGCTGTGTGTAGGAGGTGATGGGAAGTACATGCAGTGTGCTGCCAGATCGACCTGGATTTGAATCCTTCTGCCACTTACTGCAGGAGCCCTGGTGGTACAGTGGTTAAGCACTCGGCTGCTAACCGAAAGGTTGGTAGTTCAAAACCACCAGCTGCTCCACAGTAGAAAAGATGTGGCAGTTTGCTTCCGTAAAGATTACAGCCTTGGAAACCCTATGAGGCAGTTCTACGCTCTTCTACAAGGTTGCTATGAGTTGAAATCGATTCAATGGCAACGGATTTGGTTTTGGTTTGGTTTCTGCCACTTACTAATTGAATAGCCATAGAGTTTTCTTTAAGGAGCCCTGATGGCTCAGAGGTTAAACATTTGTCTGATAACTGAAAGGTCGGCAGCCCGTCAGCAGAAGAAAGACTGGCAGTCTGCTCCTGTAAAGATTTACAGCCTTGGAAGCCCTATAGAGCAGTTCTACTCTGTCCCATATGGTCGCTGTGAGTAGGAAATGACTCAATGGCACGCAGCAACAGAGTTTTCTTTACTTTTCTGAGCCTTAGTATCTCCTTCCCGAAAATGGGGATAACCCTAAGATTTCTGTCAGCAAAAGGGAGACAGTGTTTGCAACCAGCATGGCACATAGTAAGTGCTCAGTAAACGATAGCTTCCTCCCCCTACCACATTTTACTTCCTCTTCTCTTAATCTAGGGCAGTGATTCTTAAGCAGCGCCAACTTTGCCCCCAAAGGGACATTTGGTAGTGTCTGGAGACATTTTTGGTTGTCACAGTGGGTTAGTGCTAGTGACATCTAGTGGATGGAGGTCACGGATGCTGCTAAACATCTCCCGATGCACAGGACAACCTGCCCTCCCGGCAGCAAAGAATTACCAGGCCCAAATTGTAAACGGTGATGAGGTTGAGAAATTAGAGTAAGGATGCTGTTTGTGGGGGAACTCTGGGACAAAGGAACAGGGATAGCAAAGAAAATAATTTCCTGCAGCTCTGGAGAAATGGGAACTGTATAGTCCTAGAGGCTAGAAAGCACAAACTCAGTTCCTAATTTGGCCTCGTACTCCACCTACCCATTGCCGTCTAGTCAACCTTGCAGAACAGAGTAGAACTGCCCCATAGGGTTTCCAAGGCTATAAATCTTCAAGGAAGCAGACTGCCACATCTTTCTCCCGCGGAGCGGCTGGTGAGTTTGAACTGCTAACCTTTCAGTCAGCAGCCAAGTGCTTAACCACTATGCCACTAGGGCTCCCTGCCTGTAACTAGCAGTCACTTAACCTTCCTGACCCTCAATTTCCTAATCTGAAAAATGACAATAACAAGCATGTTTGCTACATCGCAGGGTTTTTATGCTTTGTAAACTATAAAACTCTATAAATACATATAAAACTCACAGTAATACTTTATTATTAGAGTATCTTGGGAAATGTAGGTAAGTCAGTATCATTATAATGTGACTAATATTGTTACCATAGATGTTATGGATTGAACTGTGTCCCCAAAAAATATGTATTGTAAATCCTAACTCCTATACCTGTGGATGGAGCCCTGGGTGGCACAGTGGTTAAGCACTTGGCTGCTACCCAAAAGGTCGGCAGTTTGAATCCACCAGCCACTGTCTGGTTGTTATGAGGCCACTTGATGGCAACAGGTGATACCTGTAAATGCAATCCCATTTAGAAATAGTGTTCTTTGTTATGTTAATGAGGCCTTATCAGTGTAGGCTGTCTTAATCCAATCACTTTCAAAATATAAAAAGGGATAAGGAACAGAGAAAAACAAGCACAAATAAGGGGAAAGATAATGCCATATAGAGAACTCCAAAGAACACTTAGAGAAGCTGAGACAAGGATTTTCCCCCAGAGCAGACAGAGAGTGCCTTCCCCTAGAGCTGATGCCCTGAATTCAGACTTCTAGCCTCCTCAGCCATGAGAAAATAAATTTCTGTTCATTAAAGCCACCCACTAGTGGTATTTCTGTTACAGCAGCACTAAGAAACGAAGACAGTGGAAGGTATCAGAAACATCTCTAACATTCAGTCACATAACAGCATTACAGCAACAGTAATAGCTAACATTTATTAAGCATATACTTTGGACTGCCCTTCATTCAGTTCTAAGCATTTTATATATATTAACTCATTTAATCCCCACAGTGACGCAATGAGATCATTAGTTTTAATATTACTATTTTACAGTCAAGTAAATAGAGGGAAGGGCCCTTGGGTAATTTGCCCAAGGCCATGCAGTTGGTAAGGGATGATCAGGGATTTGAACACAAATGGTCTTGGGTTCAAAGAGAATAGGTCCCACCCAGGTGTTGAGGGAAGAGAAGGACATCCTCTCCTATGCAGGCCCAGAACTTCTTTGTCTAGCGGCTATCCCCAGCAGCAAGTTCTAGAATATAGAGACTATGTCTAAGTCAGACAGACAGACAGATATACGCAGTTATCCTAGCACAAAGACCAAAGATGAAGCTGGAAAATTAAAAAGAAAGCAGCAAAGGAATCAGAAATCACGCCCTTTTTATCTTTCCAGTCAGAGCAATAAAGTAGGAAAGTCCCCCAAAAGTAAACACAGGAATCAGAAGGCACACACAGACACACCCACTAACCCCTCCCACATCTTCCCTGCTGAGAAACCAACCCCCTACCGGGAGAATGGCAGCAGCTAAGTAAGACCCAGGTTCCAAAGGCCCTTGGCCGTGGCCCAAGGGCGTATGACTCAACACTGTCAGAAGCAATAACTCAGGCCAGTGCGGCCCTCACAATGGCCAGCTCAGAGCTCTCCTGGAGGGGTGAGGAGCTCTCTGTTTCTTGCCAGTAGGCCACAAACGTTCCCTTAACCAATGTCACTTTGGCACAAGAATGAAACCAATATCTAGAATTTAGAAGTTGTGTCATAGGTCTTCCGTTATTGACTACAGAACTGGACCACCCCAAAGAGGGAGCTGAATTACACCTCCGAAGTGCATCTTGATGGGTGGGAAGTGACTAGAAGCAGAAAGGCAATGGACATCCTCATTCCACCTTCTAGCTGATGAATATGAGGACTTCATTTTTGCTGAGGCTGAGCATAAAACGTCAGTTCAAAAGCGTATCAATTTCATCTGAAAAGATTCTTAAGATTCTATATGGAATTATTTGGATTATAGAAATGCTGTGATACTGTTAGCTGATTGTTTTTGTCTTCCATACCAGTGATTTTGCACTATTTCTTGATATGAGAAAGATAGAGGTTTCAAAGTGCTTAATTTTAGTCCTTAAAAAATAATTGCTAAGGAAAATTTGAAAAAAATAATTCAAAGACATTACACCAACCTCCCAACTGTGGGCAGTTCCTAAGGTTCAGATCTTTTTTCAATAGTCCTTTCTCAGGGAACTTGCCCAACTTTACAGACAAGTTGGTTGAGTACATGAACTCTGGAACCAGACTATCTTGGCTCAAATCTTAACTCTGCTACTTACTAGCTGTGTAACTTTGGGCAAGTTTCTTAATCTCTCTGAGCCTCAATTTCTTCTTCTGTTTGTTAGTTTTCTTTATTTTATTGTGTTTTAGGTGAAACTTTACAGAGCAAATTAGTTTCTCATTCGATAATTTATACACAAATTGTTTTATGACATTGATCGCAATCCCTGCAATGTGTCAACACACTCCCCTTCCACACCCCAATTCCCCATTTCCATCTGTCCATTTTTCCTGTCCCTTCCTGCCTTCTCTTCATTGCGTTTAGGCAGGGGTTACCCTTTTGGTCTTGTATATGTGACTGAATTAAGAAGCACATTCCTTACGTGCATTATTGTTTGTTTTATAGACCTGTCTAATCTTTGGTTGAAGGGTGAACTTCAGGAGTGGCTTCAGTTCTGAGTTAAAAGGGTGTCCAGTGTCCATAGTCTCAGGAGTTCTTCCAGTCTCTGTCACACAGTAAATCTGGGTTTTGTTTTTTTTTTTGTGTGTGTG
>NW_004443985.1:14019686-14020822 GCF_000243295.1 Trichechus manatus latirostris
TTTTTTTTTTTACAATAGTAGTCTCAAGACAGTACTTGTCCTTTTGTGACTTACTTTTACTTAGCATAATGCTAGCCAGATTCATCCATGTTGTGAGATATTTCACAGATTCATCACTGTTCTTTATTGTATGTACAATAATTTGTTTACCCATTCATCTGTTGATGGGCACATAGGTTGCTTCCATCTTTTTGCTATTGTGAATAATGCTGCAATGAACATGGGTGTCTTATTCATGTGACAGCTCTTATTTTTCTAGAATATATTTCCAGGAGTGGGATTGCTGGATCATATGGTATTTCTATTTCTAGCTTTTAAAGGAAGCGCCATATCATTTTCCATAGTGGTTGTACCATTTTACATTCCCACCAGAAGTGCGTAAGAGTTCCCATCTCCCCACAACCTCTCCAACACTTATTTTCTGTTTTGTTTTTTCTGATTAGTGCCAGCAATGTCAGGGTGAGATGGTATCTCAATGTAGTTTTGATTTGCATTTCTCTAATGGCTAATGATCACGAGCATTTCCTCATGTGTCTGTTAGCAGCCTGGATGTCTTCTTCGGTAAAGTGTTGTTTATATCCTTTGCCCATTTTTAAATTGGATTATTTGTCTTTTTGTTGCAGAGATGTTGCAGTATCTTAATAGTTTTTAAAGATTAGAACCTTCTCGGATATGTCGTAGCCAAGATTCTTTTCCCCAGTCTGAAGGTTCTCATTTTACCCTGTTGGTGAAATCTTTTGATGAGCTTCAGTGTTTAAGTTTTCAGCACTCCCAGTTATCTAGTTTATCTACTGATGTTCGTGCATTGTTAGTTATGGTTTGTAGCCTATTTATGTTGTCTGTTAGGACCTCTAGCATTGTCCCTGTTTTTTTCTTCCAGGATCTTTATAGTTTTATGTTTCATATTTAGGTCTTTGATCCATTTTGAATTAGTTTTTGTGTATGGTGTGAGGTACTGGTCCTGTTTCAGTTTTTTTTTTACAGACAGATATCCAGTGTTGCCAGCACCATTTGTTGAAGAGACTGTCTTTTCCTCCATTTAATGGATTTTGGGACTTTGTCAAAGATCAGCTGACCATAGGTGGCTGGATTTATGGCTGGGTTCTCAAATCTGTCGCATTGATTTATGTGTCTGT
>NW_004443985.1:14022299-14027701 GCF_000243295.1 Trichechus manatus latirostris
TTCCTCTAGGTTCTCAAATTTGTGGAAGTACAGCTTTTCATAGTATTCTGTTATGATCCTTTTTATTTCAGTTAAGTCTGATGTAATGTCCCCTATCTCATTTCTTATTTGGGTTATCTGCTTCCTCTCCTGTTTTTCTTTTGTCAATTTGGCCAACGGTTTGTTCATTTTATTAATATTCAAAGAAGCAACTTTTGGTCTTGTTGATTCTATTGTTTTTCTATTCTCTATTTCTGCTCTAACCTTTATTATTTCATTTCTTCTGGTGTCTGTAGTCTTCTTTTGCTGTTCTCTTTCTATTTATTCGAGTTGTAGGGCTAACGTTTTCATTTTGGCCTCTTCTTCTTTTTTGATGTGTGTGTTTATTGCTATAAATTGATCTCTGAGCACTGCCTTTGCTATGTCTCAAAGGTTTTATGATGTTTTCATTCTCATTTGATTCTAGGAACTTTTTTTATTCCTTCTTTGACTTCTTCTATGATCCAGTTGTTTTTAAGCAAGGTGTTATTCAGTTTCCATGTATTTGATTTTTTTATCCTTGCTCTTCCTGTTATCGATTCCTACTTATATTATAGCATTGCGATCAGAGAGAATATTTTGTATTATTTCAGTGTTTGGGATTTTATTGAGGGTTGTTCTGTGGCCTAAAATGTGGTCTATTCTGGAGAAAGTTTCAAATGCAAGGGAAAAGAATGTATACTTTGCTACTGTTAGGTGGAGTGTTCTGTATGTTTCTGAGGTCCAGTTGGTCGATTTTGTGAGCCTCAATTTCTGCTTGTATAAAACAGTAATACCACCCTCATTAGATCATTGTGAGTATTAAATGAGAAGTAAATGTAAAGCACTTGTCACAATGCTTGGCACGTAAGAGTGCTTTGTTGTTGTTGTTGGGTGCTGTCGAGTTGATTCCGACTCATAGCAACCTCGTATGAGAAAGTAGAACTACCCCATAGGGTTTTCATGGCTATTATCTTTATCGAAGCAGATCTCCAGGTCTTTCTCCTACAGAGCCACTGGGTGGGTTCAAACTGCCAACCTTTTGATTAACTACAGACAGCTTAACCACTGTACCACCCAAACCAAAAAAACCCATTGCCGTCGAGTTGATTCTGACACATAGTGACCCTATACGACAAAGCAGAATTGCACCATAGGGTTTCCAAGGCTGTAAATCTTTATGGAAGCAGACTGCTGCATCTTTCTCGCACAGAGAGGCTGGTGGATTCAAATTGCTGACCTTTCAGTTAGCAGCTGAGTGCTTTAACCACTGTGCCACTAGGGCTCCTTAATAATGCTATACAAGCACAATTATTATTATTACTGTATCAAGGGTCATCTTTGTGCTGATGAATCCCAGTGTTATTTACCTTCCCATTTTTACTCATCAGCCTCGTATCTTGATTTGCTGACCTTCACTTACATGAAGAAATTTCCTCTGCCAGGTTTCTTCCACTTGGCCCCCTACCCCCACTTAAGAGAAACAGCCTAACATTTAATTTCTTCCTTTTTCTCTCAAGATAATCTTCCCTCTTTATGTGCGTAAGAGATTCTCTACAAGCTAATATGAGTAAATCAAGTTGTGTCAGCTTTTTCTCCTTATATTCTCTTTCAACTGTCTCTTCCTTCCCGGCCTCACAGGCATTCCACCCAGAGCAATGTGACCACTCCCTCCTCCTGAATTTTGCTGGCCTATCCCCAATCCATGCTGCCCAGCACCCACAAAAACAGCTTCTTTAAACACCTCATTACCACAGTAATCTCTTATTTGAGAGCTGATAGTTGCTCAAAACACAAAGTCTCAAACTTTAGGATGGACGTGTGATTAGAGGCGGTGAGGCCAGCCCAGGGCAGTGATGATCAGTCAGCAACATCCAGCTGCTGACAAATATTTATTGAGCACCAAGCAGGGGCCAGGCATGGTGCTAAATGCTGGTTATAGTAAGAAGATACTGTTCTCTGCCCACGCAAACAGACAACTAAAAATACAAGACATCTAAGATGGCCCAAGTGAGAGGAAGAATATGACGGGTGTCCAAGGCTTCCATGTCGGGGCATATTACCAGCACACACAACAGCTTTGGCTGCCTTGCCTTAAAAAATAAAACAGCCGCCATCAAGTCTATTCTGACTCATGGCGACCCCATGTGTGCCTGTAGAACTGTGCTCCATAGGATTTTCAATGGCTGATTTTTTGGAAGCAGATCGCCAGGCCTTTCTTCTGAGGCACCTCTGAGTGAACTCGAACCTCCAACCTTTCAGTTAGCGGCTGAGTGCTTGTTAACCATTTGCACCACCCAGGGAGTCCTACCTTTTAAGTATTTAAACTAAAGTGCCTGGTACCTAGCAGGTGCTCAAAAATGTTGGTTGAAAAAAATGGCATGAAAAGAATGAAATCTGCCCAGATATCCTTATACCTTGTCCCCCATTGTCATCCAGTCAACTCTATATAGAGTCCACAGCAACCCTACAGGACAGAGTAGAACTGCCCCATAGAGTTTTCAAGGCTGTAAATCTTTATGAAAGCAGGCTGCCACATCTTTCTCCGCATAGCGGTTGGTGGGTTCGAACCTCCCATCCTTTGGTTAGCAGCCGAGCGCTTAATCACTGTGCCACCAGAGCTCCTTAGAAATCCTCATAAATGATATCAAATGACGAGAGTTTCTGACAAGTTAGCAGAATCTACCAGCAACATACATTATATGGTGGTGAACGATATGAGGTGTGTTTTCACTCACATTACCACACTTGCTCCCTCATGACAAAAGTGTGAAAGAGCCGGGATAATTATATCAATTGTTTCATCTCCATTACTCACATGAGGAAACTTGAAGCTTACAGAAGTTAAATGACTTAGCCAAGGTCACATATTTTGGAAATGGCTTGATCCAGAATTGGCCTCCTGAATCCAGATACAGGATTATTATAAACAAGAATGAAAACATTCATTTATATTTTAAATAGCCCTATTAATTTTTTAACATTTGATGACAGGGTCAGGAAACTTCCTGCCAAGAGCCAGACAGTAAATATTTTTTGGCTTTGTAGGCCATGCAGGCTCTTCATAGTGACCCAACACTTCCATTGTAGCAGAAAGCAACTATAGACAGACAAGACACAAATGAATGGGTGTGGATGTGTACCAATAAAGCTTTATTAACAAAAACAGGCTGCAGGCCAGATTTGGCTCAGTTTGCTGGCCCTGCTTTAAGATAAAGGAAAGTAAAACTGTTCTCCCTTATAGTAACCATACGTATTACTATAAAATTCATGCTTTTTTCTCATTTCCAGGATAAATACAGAGTATGATAGCCATATGTCACAGAGATGCGCGAAGTATTTTAAAGATGCCAACATTATATTGTGTTGTAAGGTCTGCACTTTTTCTTCAAAACTAACCTCATGTATACATTTTTATTAGTTAGGAAGGTTAATACGTCTACCATAAATACATTTTAAAATTCCTTCCTACATAGTCTGTCTACTGGGATTATTTATCATGCCTTGTTCCTTGGCCTAGAGCCAGGCAGAATATGGGAGTTTTAATACCTTTAATCCATTACATGGATTTTTTAGAGTGCTGTAAGACAAAATAAAATGTACTCTCATGGTCATATATGTGATAAACCTGATATGACACTTAATACTTCATGTCCAATTTTATATTTCAGTTGTGACGCCTTCCAGCTTTCTGCATGCAAAATGCCACAATTTCAGCCATCTTTTTGCTCTAATTTTTTTTTTGTTTGGCAAACTCTCAACAGTTCATAAATAATAAATCACACTGCAGACTTTGGGGAACAAGTATTATTCCTCCCCAGTATTCTGAAGAAGTACTGAAATAATCATCCACCAGTATATGCCACCTAGTCTATGGAAATGGGATGATTTGGCAATGTTTATTTTTATTAGGCCCTGTTACCTTGTTTTGAAAACTAGGTGGGAATTTATGTCTACAGTTAGTAGGATAGCTGGTATCTGAAGATGGCCCTCTCACTGAGCCATACCTCCTGGGGTACACACCATGTTGTGGACCCTTCCCCTTGAAACTGAGCTGCTCCTGTGATTTTATTTTGACCAACAGTACGTGGCAAGAGTAATGATGTATGACATCTGAGCCTAGATCATAAGAAGCCTTCAGCTTCCATCTAGGTTTCTTGGAATTCTTAATTCTAGGGGAAGCCAGCTGCCATGTAAAAAGCCCAATTTGCAGACTACCATGATGTAAGGAAGCCCAAGTCACAGTAGAAGGCCTTGTGGAGAGAAAGACAGAGACAGAGATGCTTAGGCAACCTCCAGCTGTTCCAGCAATCTCAGTTGAGAAAACTAAATACGTGAATGGAAAAGTCATCTTAGACATCCAGCCTAGACAAGCTTTCAGATGACTCTAGCCTCAGTGCCATCTGACGGCAACCACATGAAAGACCCCAAGTGAGACAGAACCTTGAAAGTTAATAATAAATTGTTTTTGTAAGCCACTGAGTTGTGGGTTGTTCTGCTGCACAGCAAGATAACTGAAATTAATCCTGTAACCGTTATTAATGGAACATTATTATGGAGCCATCAACAACCTGTGAAAAGAGTCCATCTCAACTCTTCCAGAATCTAATAGATACTTACTTGATATCACATGCACTGCCCAAGCTACGCATGCATCTCTGCTCATTACAAGAGCAACTGGAAGATTCCATCTGAAAATACTGAACAAATTCTGGATAAAAAGGAGCATGATCATTGTTTAGCTATAACTTCAAAGGCCAGAATGATTAAAATATCACGGAATAAGGCTCTGAAAAGATAAAATGATCGACTGTAACGCAATGGGTCTTTTTTTCCTCAAAATGCTTATTAAATTCACATCCACCCGAGCCCACATGTGAACGCCACCTGCCTCTCACCTGCGCACACCCTCTTTTATTTTGAGATGCAGATGTATGCTTATAGGGTTGTTGTATTTTTATTTGTTCCTCCAGGGGACTGACTGAATTCTCCTCCCCACACTGGACACTGCAATTCAAAATAACAGCAAAGCCCTGCAGGTAATGGGCCATAATGCTCACTTGATACCAACTAAAGGAGGGTTTAGATCACTCTCTCTCTCTGCTACCTTTCTTGAAACATCTGTTTCACATGAGCCAGTTAAAAGTGCATACATCTGTAAATAATAAGCCTGTGTGTGCACATAATTTAATGAATTAGGACATAAAAAGGAATTGAACAGTAGGGGCACAGCAATTACAGTAACTGCCCATTTTATTAAAAATGTATTGTTTCCAGCTTTTACTTGGAAACCCTTTTATTATTCTGTGAATTCTGAGGCTTCCAACCTTCCCCGTCCCTGCTCCTTGCAAAGAAAATAAGAGTTTATTTTGTGTACTTGGCAGAGAGAAGGAAAACACATCATG
>NW_004443985.1:14028191-14075644 GCF_000243295.1 Trichechus manatus latirostris
AGAGCACCTCATATGCAGCCACCAACCATCTGTCACTGGAGGTTGGCTTGTTGCTATGATGCTGAACAGGTTTCAGTGGCACTTTCAAACTAAGACTAGAAAGAAAGGCCTGGTGATCTACTTCCAAAAATCAGCCAACGAAAACCCTGTGGATCACAGCAGTCCAATTAGCAACCGACTGTGGGGATGGCACAGGGCCACGCAGTGTTTTGTTTACATGTACATGGATGGGGTCACCATGACGGAGGACGACTCACAGGCAGCTAATAACAATCATCAGAAAATCTATTCCAGTGATACCAAAGTGAGTGCCAGAAGCTGACGGAAATATTCCATTTTCATAAGATCTTTAGCCAGTTTTTGAGCTAACACATTATTTATAAGAACTTGCCATAAGCCACCTTGAGCCTCCCAAAGCTGCTGACAGCCCCCTCAAGTTTACTTCAGGTGTTTTAGAGACTCAAAATACATAACTAAATAAAAGCAGAGACCACTTGAGGTATTCTGAATTTCAAGTTCATTTTCACTGATCTACACCCAACACATTTCCTAAGCACCTACCCAGTGTAGCAGGCACTGGGTTTCAAAGCAGAGCCCACAGAGATGAGCAGACCGTGCTCGTGGGAAAGATAACAAGGCATTTTCTAGAACAAAACCTGAGGCTATCTTAGAGTGCTGCCTGTTCCTCTTGGCCTCCCTGAAGCTTGTTAAACCCACTGCTGTGGAGTCAGTTCCAACTCACAGCAACCCTACAGGACAAGGTAGAACTGCTCTGTGGGGTTTCCAAGGCTGTCAATCTTTACAGAAGCAAACTGCCACGTTTTTCTCACTTGGAGCGGCTGGTGGATTCCAACTGCTGACCTTTCAGTTAGCAGCCAAGTGCTTTAGCCACTGCGCCACCAGGGCTCCTTGAAGCTTGTTAAGAAGATGTTAAAGCTGAGTTGGAAGTAGCTTGAAAATGTTGGAAGGTAACTGTCCATTTGAAAATCAAGCTGGTATAGAGCACAGGAACAGAAATTGGATGCTACCACAATACGATTGTTACAAGGAACAAAATTAAGTCCAGCCCACCGCACTTCCATGGAACCCTTGGTTTAGCTCTGCAAAGTAAGTGCTAGCAAAGTAAGTGCTAAATCTCTGCCAGGCCCCAGGAAAGCTAGTTCCACCCAGAAGGAAAACAAGTTAAACAATGAGTGAAATCACCACCCTACAGTATTCTGTTTACATTCTCCTGCAGTCTATTTACTCTCTACATAAAGAGATAATTAGAGTTTATTAATAGCAATAGAAGAGAAAAGACTAAAGGGAGAAGGGAAGTCAACAAAGAAAACGAACAAATATTGAACAAATAATAATAGCTGAAGGATGTAGAGCTGTGTTGTCCAATACAGTAGCCAACAGCCACTTGTGGACATTGAAGGTTACATTAATTAAAAATGAAATAAAATTGAAAATTCAGTTCTTTAGATGTTATTAGCCATATTTCAAGTGCTCAGTAGCCACATGTGGCTACTGACTACCGTATTGCACAGCATAGAAAAATAGATCACACCTATCAATGTAGAAAATTCTACTGGAGCATGCTGATATTGACTATATTAAGAAATAGAGTACTTGAACGTATCTACTGATTCAACCATAGTTTACTGAGTGCCGATCCCATAACAAGTACTATATGCCGATCACGTAACAAGTACTGTACTGGCCATGGGAAAATAGAGGCAAAAGATACAATCCCAACCATTTGCTGTTGAGTCAACTCCAACTCATGGCCACCCCATGTGTGTCAGGGTAGGCCTGTGCTCCACAGGGTTTTCAACGGCTGAGTTTTCAGAAGTAGATTGCCAGACCTTTCTTCCGAAGCACCTCTGGGTGAACTTGAATCTCCAACTTTTTGGTTAGCAGCTGAGCACTTAACTGTTTGTACCACCCAGGGACTCCAAAAGATGTAATAACTGACTAACCTCAAACACACACCAAAAAAGAGAGATGGGTACAAACACAGAACACCAATCTAGTAACTTTATAGCAGATATGATGGTGAGTACCCAGGTGTTTGCTGTAAAATGCTTTCAACTTTTCTGCATTAAAAAAAAAAAAAGTGTTTCATAATAAAGTATGGAAACAAATCTATTTACTGAGTATCACATGTCAGGAATTTCAAATACACTTTCTAAGTCTATAATAAGCTTCTAAGGTAAGAGTAATGGATCCATTTTACCGGTGAAAAACTGAGGCAACTTGGAGTTCAAGTTCCCACAACAGGCACTACAAGGACAGCACCTGCCTGACTGTCCTGTCCTGTGCTGCCTGGCACCACACTGCCCTGGACCACGCTGCCTCCCCCTGTATCAGACTTCAGCATCTCATAGATTTAGACTGCTTCCTTCTAGAACCCACTATGTAACCTCTTACTTAAAGTTGTCTGTCTCCATTTCCTCAGAGTACATAATTCAACAATTAAAATTTAAACAAAAGAAACAAGTGTATAAAAATCCAAAATTCAGAACAATGTATTGAATTTAACAATATATTTCAAATCACTAAGAGCATTATCTGAGTGACTAACGATAATTATTATTAACTCTTCACGTAAACTTCACTAAATGGTGATGGTTTTCTTAGATGTGGGGCCATCTAAATAAAATCGATATTTGAGATAGGTGGCAAATAGAAAAAATACTGATTCAACTTCATCATCTCTCATAAAGCTTTCTTTCTTTCTTTTTCTACTTTTTCTTTCTCTTGGTATTGGAAGACACAGTAGTGCTGCTTAACTAAGAGGCACCACGTAGCACAAACCCTTAATCCCCACCTCTAGACAAGAGTTAATGAGTGAACCACAATAACGGGAAAAGCTGCATTTCTCTTCGCTCACCTCCCTGCATCTCCTCAGTAAATGCAAGAGGAATCCTGATTCCCACCTCACGTAAACTGTAGCAGTGACTAGGCCAGCGCAGACTTGAACAACAAACAGGATGTAAAAACAAAAGGGCAAAGGAGTAAAACACCCTCATAGTTTGGGCAGAGTTTCCTCCACGATTGAAGAGAGTGGTTTATATTAGAGAAATTGTTTAATCAGAGGAAATTGTATGAGTTAGAATTCTTTACCCCTCTTTTCTTCCACCTTTCTCCAAAACTAAAACACGCTATGGTCCTTTTCTTGTATTATTAGGGTTTTTTAGACATCTTCACTCAGCTGCAGAGTCAAACTGCAGAAACGGAGGACCCCTCAGTGGATAACTGTGCAAGAATTTGGAGAAAAGCCCCGCCTGGGGTTTAAAACCCAGTTCTACAACTTGCTACCTGTGTGGCTTCCGTCGAGTCACTTACCTTCTCGGAGCCTCAATGTCCCCATCTGTACAATGAGGATAATATCTTCCCCATAGTGTTGTTCGTGAGGATTAACGGATTAAAATGCACAGAGTCATCAGAGTAGAATTTTGTTTTAAAAAATATAACCAGCCAAAAAACAAACAGAAAGAACTCCACAAAAGTGCTTCAATTTTGTATCTTTAGTCAGAAGAAAATTTAGCCAGATGATAATACTTTCTTCCTTATTAAAGGGCATATATGCTATTATTATTATGGTAGATTAAAGGTGACTGTCCATTCTTTGTCACTGCCCCAATAAGAGGTGAATCTGGGCTGGCCTTGTGACTGCTTAATGAATTTAAAAAAAAAAAAACCAAAACCTGTTGCTATTGAGTCGATTCCGACTCATAGTGACTTTATAGGACAGAGTAGAACTGCCCGGTAGAATTTCCAAGGAGCGCCTGGCAGATTTGAACTGCCAACCTTTTGGTTAGCAGCCATAGCTCTTAGCCGCTACGCCACCAGGGTTTCCACTTAATAAACAGAATAGGGCAAAAGTGAATCTATGCCAATTCAAAATCTAGCCTTTAAGAGAACTGAGGGCTTGTATTTCCTCCTTCTTGGAATACTCGTTCTTAGGATGCTTTCTCTCAGAACACTGCTGCCATGTTGTGAGAAGCTCAGGTCCCTGGTGGTGCAAATGGTTTGTGTTCATCTACTAACCAAAAGTTGGTGGTTTGAATCCACCCAGGAGTGTTGCGGAAGAAAGCCCTGGCAATCTACTGCCAAAAGATCGACCATTGAAAACCCTGTGGAGTGCGCTTCTTCTCTGACACACGTGGGTCACCATGAGTTGTAACTAATTCAATGGCAACAAGGTTTTTTTTGTTTTGTTTTATGAGAAGCCCATGCCACACAGCCACATGGAGAGGCCACCTGTGGGCATTACGGTCAACAGTCCCAGCTGAGCTGTTAACCAACAACCAACATCTACCACCAACTATGTGAGCGAGCCAACTTGGACTTCTAGCTCAAGGGAACCAACCCCTGGATGATGCAGCCCTAGCTGTACCACGTGAGCAGAAGATCTGCCCAGCTGAGCCCAAACCATCCATAGAATAATGAAATAATAAATTGCTGTTTTTTAGCCACGAAGTTTCAGGGTGGTTTGTTACACAACAATAAATCACAGACATAATCATAATAAGTAATTTTTTAAAGGAGGCAGTGGCAGTTCAATGGCAGCATTCTCACCTTCCACACAGAAGGCCAGGTTTAATTCCAGCCAGTGCACCTCACGCGCAGCCACCACCTGTCAATAGTTTTGTGTTTCTATGATGCTGAACAGCTTGCAGCAGAACTTTCAGATTAAGACAGACTAGAAAAAAAGGCCTGATGATCTACTTCCAAAAATCAGCCAGTGAAAACTATGGATCCTAACAGTCTGATCCGCAACCGATCACCAGGGTAGGCCAGGACCAGGCAGTGTTTCATTCCATTGTGTATGGGTTCATCATGAGTCAGGGACCGACTCAATGGCAGCTAATAACAATTTTAAAAAATCTAATCTAATCACACCCAACCCAAAAAGAACATAATATATCAGGGAACATTCCAGAAACATCCAGATGAGAGTGAGTCTTCAAAGAACTGGGTTTGGAAGGCATGTGCCTATTCTATCACTCAAGACAAGTTTAGAACTCCTCTTTGTGAACTACTTTTTAAGATTACCCATGAGGGGACCTTCGTGCCCGCTCCATTGTGACAAAATGTGTAACCCACTTGATCACCCATCTCATGCACGAGCATGGTTCTCAGCGGCTTTTACTTTTCCCCATAATCAAACTTGGGTTCAAAATCCTGAGATTCTTGTGTTTATAAGGAGGTGTGTCACAGTGACTTGTTACACGAGTTTCACCCTTTAGACTTGAGCCCCAAGAGAGCAGGGACAGTGTCTGATGCATCTTGCTGTCCCCACAGAACCAGTCAAAGAGCCTGGACCACGGCAGTCACCCGAGAGCCGCTGGTTGAACTGAACGCAGCAAGGTCCTTCAGGGAGCCTTCAAAACTGTATTGCACCACCGGGACGGCAGTTTCGGGCAAACTGTACCGTGACAACTTTGCAGGTGAGAACACTAACTTGTAAAAGTCACTCATTTCTACTAAATCTGGGGTTCTGGTAAACGCACACCTCTGAGTCAGGATCACAGAGCTATCCAACGTATGACAAACTGGAAGGACAGCCACCTCAGTTACGAGCCCCAGACAGAGAAACTATTTCACTGAGGAAAGGAGATGCTGACTAAAAACACACTGTCCGCTGTTAGTGAAGGCAAATAAACGACAGGTATCGTGCCAGAATCAGAGCAGAAGGTCTACCTAGTCACTTCTGTAAGTTTTTCAGGGCAAGAATAAACTAAGAAAAAAGAAAACCACGGCTGACAAGTCGATTCCGATTCACTGCGACCCTATAGGAGAGCAGAACTGCCCTTCAGAGTTTCCCAGGCCATGATCTTTATGGAAGCACACTGCCACATCTTTCTTCCATGGAGTGGCTAGTAGGTTTGAACGGCTGACCTTTCCGTTAGCAGCCAAGCTCTTAACCACTGTGCCACCAGGGCTCCAGGGGGAGAATAATATCCTAATTTACATTGTCTTTAATCCTCCTACAAATCCTGCAGTGTAGACATATTATTTCCATTTCACAGATGTAGAAATTGATCCTGTGTCAAGTCAGGCTATCTCCATTATCTCAGACCATTGGGCAATGACGAGAAACAGAGGCGGAGAGATGCCTGTGAGGGTAACTAACGTATGTGAGGAGGAGGAGGGAAAAGAAGCAGTAACACCCCTACAGACCGACAACTTTTCATGACTGTTGGTCTGAGGGCAAGAATGTAGCTATACCTTCTTCTCTAGAGAGGCCTTGCATGTACAGTGATAGGCTAACCTTCTCAAGAGTATCTGCAACTTCTGCCCACCAGAAGCCCAACAAGGGTTTCTGAAAACTCTTCCCCAGGTAGCAGAGAGATGCCTCATTCATCAGTATCCTCCAACTTTCCCTGCAAATCCAAACCTGTTCGTCTCATCTCTGCTTCCTATTGTTTCCTCTGATAAGCAGTGCCCCAGTGAACAATTAAAGCTTTCAATAAATAATCTCTAAGCACATTCCTTTGATTGACTGTTATTTGATACAGCAGTTAGTTTCAATGGGGCAGTTAATATTGATCACATAAAGTACTCCAGACAAACATGAAACAGTTCCAGAACTTCATGGATTATTACCCTTTATCTGCCAGTCATCTGGGTTACTTGTAATGGTCACGGAATTTAAAATCAATAATAACAATTAGTGTTCTGTACACCAAAATGGATGAATCACGTGAAATGTGTTTTCATATAAAATCAAACGTAAAGCAGGCCTATAACGTGGAAAAAGATGCCCTGAATTTCCAGAGCACATTTATCAAGCCACTTTCACGCAAGACTTTAAAACAGGCAGCAAGAGAGAAAGAAAGGTGTATAGGAGAAGACGCAGCCATAAAATCATGGAGGAGAGCCCTGACAACCTTAATCCGAAAAGATGAAGCATAAAAGATAAAAGCGATCAAAATGACTGCGAACAAACATTGTAAAACTAATGGAACTGACAATTTACTTCCTTGGAGATATGCTCCTAGTTACCTTTTTCGGCTTCTGATTCATAAGGCATTAATGGTGATTTTTTTTGTAATAAAATGGCAACAACAGTATTTTAGCTCCACGGCACCGCTACTGTAATGTCTGGATAATTAAAACGCAAAGCCAAAGAGAAATGTTTCATCATTAAACTGTAACCAGCACTGTATGTGAAATCATCCCTCCCAAAGACTTGTTTTTCATCAATTATTTATTTATCTGATGTAAATATATGAAGGACTAATTACAATGTATGCCTTTTTATACAGCTTCTTGTCATTAGAGCCAATGAAAGCATTCTGAGGACCATAATGAAATAATTATGTTTGTCTTTAAGAATTCTTTTCAACAACACATGGCAATGCTGAGCTAAATTAAAACATGAGGAACTAAATTTCGCTTGCCTCCATTTCAATTTTAGCTAATTATACCCCCAAGTTTTCCAATAGACCAGACCCAAAAAATCTTTTGAAGCTGAAATGGCCTTGAGCTCAACAGCCTTTTTATAATCATGGACTTTGATGACAAGACAAAGGTACTGTAGCCGTGAAAGCTTTAGTATTTTTGAGAAGGGGGATTTATAGATGAGGTCTTTATTTGCTCTGGAAACTGGAGGAAAATGCGGATCAATGTGATCTAAATTTTCTTCTCCCAGATAATTGATACACTCATCTTATTTGGTCTGTTCTGCATCATTTCCCACCACAGTATCTTGAAATTTTTTTTTTTTTTCTGAGTTGGTAAAATTTTAATCTGGGGAGGAAAGTAATTAATAAGAACAACAACAAACATTCCACTAAATCTTGGTCAAATTAGAAGCGTAACTCCTTGTTCAATGCTAAATGTAAAAAATAAGAAACTATTAAGGTAGGAGTGGACTGAGGAGAACCCATAAATTAAGAAAAATAAAATAAAATAGGGCCCTTTCAATCAGATTTCTCCAAATCCCAAATTGGAGCTACTTCTGAAGGTAAGGAACCTGGGTTTAAGAGACAAGGCAGGGAAGACTGGAAAGAAGGGAGGGAATTCACGAGGTGGTTTCAAGGCTGGTGGCAAAGTAAAATGGCTTTAACAGTGTTGCCATATGATGCGGATGGGGGTGGGAACCTTGTATTTATAAAAGTCAGTAGGAGTCCCAGGGATTAACTCCGACAATGTGAATTCCCTCACATTTCGCTCTGTAGAGAGTTGGCAGGGTTCATGGGTGGATCATATTTGGTGACTGCCGTCTTAAGAGACATCAGAAGGAAACTGTTGACAGCTGGGAAATAAATACCTATTATATGACAATGTAAAATTGCAATTATAATCTCAGAATCGGCTTTTCTTAAAATCACCCCCTCTACCCAAGTTATTCTTTGTTTGGTTTAGAGAAACTTCCTTTGGGGGATAAGGAACACTGGCACCCACTATCACCCCTGTCTGAATTAGCTTTCTCCCTCTCCCCGAACTGCTTCACGCCATAGTTCCTGTGGGAGGCCTGCGGACTCCTGGAATCCATGTACCCTGACTAGAGGAAATGCTTGGCCAGGCTGGGTGGCTTCTCTGACATCAGTTCCTGTTATCCTTGCCTTATCATGCAGGGGGCCCAGAGTCTTATCTTACTGAATGGCCCCCTTTCAATTCCCCACCCTGCAAGGCCAGAGAAAAAGCAAGTCAGCAGTTCTACTGCCTGTTTGAATTCCCTTCTAAGAAGCACTGAAAGCAGAAGACAAACAGTAAAATGCCTGCAGACTGGCTCTCTACTCCTTCCTGGGTAGGTAGAGAAGTTCTGGAACCTTATTCATTCATTTAAGAGGGGTGGGGTGGGAGGGGCTGGGCATTATGCTTCTGGTGATGAAGTAAGGGAGCTGGGAATGAAAAGAGAATTCAGGGCAGCATACTGACTGATGAGGGTGCGTTATTAGATCTTACAGATGGGCCAAGTTATCTCATCTCCTACTTAACGAGGGGTACTTAGGCCAAGCCACTTACAGATAGGATACAGATAAATCTGAAACCTGAGTTAACTGTGCCCTCCTCCCCCATCCCATCACCCCAACTCTAACTTTTTAAGAAGTTGGCAAAGGGCTGATACAGATCTCTTCATAACAATTCGATTTAATTCTACACTCCCCTCAACACACACACACACACACATACACACCGAGTGCTGGAGTCAAAACCATAGTCCAATAATCCATTTTGCAGGGCATGCCTTCTATTTACACATCTACAGTTTGCCACACAAGGGATTCGTGCTCAGAAGAACCCAGAAGCACAAGGCGATCTTCAGTCATAATGGAAAAATGAAGCTGTGAGCACTCTCGTTATACTGACCATAGAATCCAAACAAAGACTTTCTGTGCCACTCCTGGGCTCAAGGGACAGCCTGGGAGATGTTGTAATATTGAAATATCTGGCATATTTCAATGATTTATGTGGGAACTGTGGCAGTATATTTGAAAGTAGGTTATTCTAGAAAATCAGCGATGTCTGATTGCCATAAGGACCCTGTAATTTGAAAGGCAAGATTCTACACTAATATCGTTTGGAAGGGTTTTTAGCCAAGATTTTTCTGATTAACCTTCATCAAAAATTCCCATTTCCAAAATAATCTACTTAATTGATAGTTAACTGAATTTATATTAGAACATTTAAAGTATAAAAATGTCATTTCAGGATAAATTTATTAGCACTGACATGTAACTCAACTTCTGTAGAAGATTCTTTATAAGGTATTTTAAAAAGAACACTCCTTTATTGTTCAGTAAGGTCCTTTGGGACTTGAAAAGTTTTATCTTGGTTTTACATCTTCATCTTCCCCTAGAGAGTCACTTCCTAATTAAAAAATATCCAGCCTTTAAAAAAAAATTATTTTAAAGATTATAAATTCTCTGAGAGCAGAGTTTATAATCCTTATCATTTATCATGTATCTGCCTTCTGGGATACAGTTTAATGAAGCTGCTTGTGGAATGTATAAAGAAGAAAACAGTAAGATTTTCCTTCCTTTTCAGCCATCTCGGGGACTTAACATTGCTAAAGGTAAATTACAGACATCTGATATCCAGAAGAATTTTTCTTTACTCATTCGTTAAAGAAAAGTTAGTAAAAATACTGACTGGTTATATATGGTCAGGGCCAGGCTTCAGAAATGAGGAGAAAACTTCGGATTTGGGTCAGTTAGCCTATCAGAAATTGCCATTCTGGTCGTTTATCTCTTAAGAAAAAAAGGCCTGATTCAATGCAGTGGCTTTACATCCAGGCTTGCAAATCAAATTATAAGTATAGTTTCCAAATCAATTCCACAGCTTACATTTAAGCGGACGATAACTACCTTTCCTACTTTTTTAAAAAAAAATCCACCCTCTCGTAGCGATAAAATTTAAGCTCATCCACTTCTTTTTCCTTCTAAATTGCACAGCCAATACTTACCTGCCAAACATACCAATTTATCTGGATATCGACAATACTTTAGTATTTCTCTTCTTCTGTAGAGAAGGAAAACTTTGCTAATTTTCTGCTTGTTTCAAGCGACCCAGCCCTGCACCCTCGTTGAGGTTTGAGCAAAAATGCCTTTTCTTCTCTTCTTACTGATGGTATTAGTTACCACCGTCATGTGGCTGAGAAGCAGAAAATTATGTCCTACTTTGGAAAAACAATTGAGCCTTTTCACCGAAATATTTATTCAAAACCCCATTCAATTCGTACGGTGGCTGTCAGTCTTTATTTAGTGTCTCTTTCACAGAGTATCTTTGATTTTGCCACTTTGACCCCAATTTATATCTCACTAGGAGAGAGTTTAGATACCGGTTATTACTTAAAACTTGGGGGCCAGTGTTTTAAAAAGGAGACTTTTTCCGTTCCTTAATCACGCAGCACTACTGTTTACTTTAAATGGGGCTATTTCTCCTCATTAGTGGGCAAAATCCTATTTCAAGAGGAAAACGGTTTTTTCTTCTTTTTTATTCCAATGTGTTGAGTGGGAAGAAGATGGGGAGAAGGGCCAAGAAGTTGTCACACTCATGATTTCACCGAAAGCAACTATATTTAGACCCACAAAATATTAACGTTTCGCCTTTGCCCACTAAGCAATTAATGCCGAAGCATCTGGAGCAGCCTAAAAACCAGATAATCCAGGAAGCATCTGAATAGAAACTTGGTGGCTCTGATGCCTTCCAGGGGCAGCCTTAAATCAGCATTATTTACACCACATTCCCTTTAGGAGACCCTTAAGCTTGATTTCTGATTTTTATAACAAGCAATTCACAGGCCCTACTCTAACCAGCAGCTGGTTGGCACATCATTTTTTAAAATTGAAAAGAAAATAAAGAGACGATTCTTATACCTTTCAAAATATGCTTCTGGGATGTTCTATGTTCAAAGGTTTTATTCTAATTACTTCACACACACACACACATACACTATATATAAAAATAATAATAAGTAGGATCTCAAAGCAGAAAATAGTTTTGGTTGGAATTTAGTACTATTTTTTTCTCCGCCTTCTTGCCCACTATTTCCTCTGTTAAGAGTACAAACAGATCTGCTTCTCATCAAAACACTCATTAAATAAAACAGAAAAGGTGGTGGTTCTTTATGTTCTTGCTTCTCATACAAACACAGCGCTAATGTGCCTTTTATTTCAAAAACCCTGACTAGCTATGCCACCCTGAACCTAACACTGCCTGGCAGACATCTGTTAGCACTTTTTAAATTTTTTTTTAGTTTTTGTTTATGTTTAAAATTTTAATCACTCAAGCAGGGTAGCTGACCAGTCATGAAGTGGTTTGCAGAGGATAAAACAACTCCGCAGGAACACAGCAATATTCACATTTTATTCATTTAACCGAAAGCGGGAGGTGGGATTCAAACCCCTGTGAAACTGACCACAATAAGCATTAATTGGCTCTGCTTACAAAAATAAGACACTGGAATTTCTGAAATCCCTTTGTCAAATGCTTTTATTTACTTTTTCTAATGCAAGTTTCTTTGATTAGCTGAACTTTGCTGTTATCAACATTTCTTGCTTATCGGCTGGCCCTAGGCGAATGCCACATTCACCACTCTTTCTCCCCAGATAAGGCAAATCCCTTGTTTAACTTGTTCAAGAACAAACAAAGCTTTTCCCCCAGCTCCTACAACTTAATAGGCATGTTTGGAGGGTTAATTACAGAAGGCGAAATGTCTACAAATAAAAGCTCTATTAAGTCTAATAACTCTCTGCCAAGGTCCTCAGCATTTTTTTCCTTCCCATTAAAAATACGTTTCATTAGAACTTTGTCTTACACAAAAAAAGTTTCAGAGAGCCCCAGCTGACTAGGATTCCAAATGAAATTGTTCACAGGGGTTTAATTGCTACAGAAGAGATAGGTCTAAAAGATTGGTTAGTGGGTTGGAAAATTATCTTGTAACATTGTTTCTTTGAGTTCTCTGGAAAGAAAATCGGCAGCAGGAAAGACAACGGATTTGGGGAGCAGCCCAAGGTTAAGACACCTTTTAAAAGTGATATTCTTTTTGCCCTGGCTTTGCCTCCCTGAACTGTAAAGTCAGACTGCCAAACAGTTGGCATCAAATGGTTATTGATTTTTCAGTTACAAACCTGTTGATTTCCCGGTCCAAGAAACAAGTCTTAAGAAAAAGTTTCAGAGAGGGCAATTTAAATCTTGTCATTGTTCCCTCTCCTTTTTCTTCTCTCTCTTTAGATAAGCCACCCTGTTATTAGGAAAACTCAATTTCTCCCAGTTAAACTTTGACCTCTTCGAAAACAAAGATTTAAAATGTCATTTTCAAGCTAATGCTCCAATGAATTGTCAAATAAAGTACTAAAAACATTTTGATAGATAGCTGAGCTATTTATCTAAATCACTGTCAGGGCGCGAAGCAGGCTCCCACTACAACCACAGAAGGTGGGATTTACTGGGACGTCTGGTCATTTTGCAAGCCTGCAGCCAGGCTACTGTTGACCAGATGCATGCTTCGGCACTGTGTTAGATCAGATAACCGAATAGTCAATGTATATATTTAAAAAACAAAAAACTGGGCTACCACACTTATATTTTCTTTCCTCAACAGAAGTCCAGGTTCCCGGCTGAATTGCAAGATATGGAAATAATGGATGGCTCAGCCCAAGGGGTGTTCATTGCCAGTAGTTTTCTAGCAAAACAGCAACTTCTTAGAGCAACAAAGTGACTCGCAAAGGTGGCAGCAGGGTCAATGCTAAGAAATATTGCCTTTCCTTAGCAAGGAAAACATTGGAGGCAGCAGCTTTAGCTCGTGGTTTATGAACTTCAGGAGCAGCAGCGACCTTAATTAGGCGAAATTCCTTGCAAGGAAGATGTCATATTTTAATTACTCCGGACTGTTCAAATACATGAGGGGGGATATATACAACTAGTAGCTAATCCAAACAACAGCAAAGTTAAATTCCCTTCTGCACACAGCTTAGTAAAAACTGCACACTGTGTCAAACGGCCTTACTTGAAGAATGTTTCAAAGTCCTGTGGTCACCCTGTACTTCCCCCTCCCCACCTTGCAGATTTAAAAACTGTTTCCTAGAGGCTGTAAGGCTGGTAAGCAGAGAAACAGGGGTAGGGGGTGTTTAGGAAGAAAACATCTACCAGGAAATTTTCAGCAGAGGGAATCAATATGCACGCCAGCATATCACACCCCTTCAGCATTAAATCATTAAATCCTTTGTCTTGCTACCAGTGCAGTTTATTTCCAATGTCTTTATTGCATGCAAGAGAAACAGTTTTTTTTTTTTTTCTTGGTAGAAGAAGGGAAAAAAATAAACCTACATTGAGCAGTGTGCTGATGCTGCCACTCGGTTTGGGTTAATCCACTGAAGCATGCTTTGAGAGCTTTCTCCTGGAGCATGCAGGAAGACGGGCTCGCAGTGTAGAAATCCAGGATTTGCCCAGGACTCAGTGACAGAACATCCATACAGTCAAACATGATCTCCCCTGCACCGAATGTCTGCAAAAGTGCTTATCCTCTAGGTGCGGAGGCAAATGGCATAGAAAAGTCCACCCAACTCCATCAAACTCTGCCCCTTTTTTGGCACGTAGGCTGTTGGTCTTTTTCCCAGCCCCGAATCATGAATTATGACAGACAAGCCAGCTAAAAGCCTGTAATTGATCCAAATGATCATTTACCATTTTCCAGGCTTGCTCGGCCAATCCAGCCGGGGCGGGGGGTTCCCAGAAAGATCCCAAGTTCTCCTTCCAGGCAAACGTCTGCAAAAAGCCTTCCGAACGCGTTCCGGATCCTACCCCGACGGTGCCCAGACAAACCCTGCACGGATCGCTCGCGTCCTCGGCATCCCAGTCCTCAAACAGCTCGGATGGGGGAATTCTGGTCCCCCCTTTGGCAAAGAATAGACCCTCCTGCCTCTGAACAGCTCACTTCCTACTACTTCTGTCACGCAGAATGAAAGATTGAATTGCCTAATATATGCGAGTGAACTTTCCGTGAACCCTTCCCGGGCTGCTAACCTTCAAATGACCCAACGAGTCTGACATCACCAACTCCCAGGATTCTCACAGAGCTTAAAAACTCCCAGCAGCCTTGCAAAAGCAGACAGCCAGAGAGGCAGGCAGAAAGGGCACAAGCCGGCTCTTTCTTCCCATTTCTCACCTTAAAAACAATGCAAGAAGTGCTTTTAAACCGAGCAGGGGAGGAGCCAGGACGCTGCTCCTGGCTCACGTTGAGCGCCAACTTCTCTCCCTTTACGCCTTTTCATTTGCCGCGGCGGCTTAGCTTGGAAACGGGCGTTCGCTCCCCCTCGCCCGCTCGCCTCCCTCCCACTCCCTCGCTCCCATCCCACCCTTTAAATTCCTCTGTGCGCCTCTCGGTCTGTAAAATTCCTTGTAACTTATGTATTTTTCCAGTCCTGAAAAACCACACGCAAGCCCTAAGCTGTAGAACAGAACAGCTACCCCTCGGGGAAGCCTCGAGTTGAGAAACTTTCCATTCGATAGTCTGTTTTTCCTCTTTTCTCCCGCTTGCAAGCCCTGGCTGAAGGGATTGTATTTGCTCTGGAGTTAAAAGTCCAGCTTTCTGGATTTATTTACTCATAAAAACCCTCTAAAGTCCATACACAGCATAGGGAGTAGTCAAGAATTAGTTACTCCTAACTTCATACACAGACACACAGACACACACACACAGACACACACAGACACACAGACACACAGACACACACACACACACACACACACACACGATTTTAGATCCTGATCTGAAAAAACAACATAGTGGTCAAGGCATGGATTTGGGAGTCAAACTGAACTGGATTCCAATTCCAGCTCTACCACTTGTCAGCTGTGTGATCTGGCACACATAGTTAACTACTCTGGACTTCAGTTTCCTCATCTGTAAAATGGGGATATAATACCACCTACCTCAGAGCCATAAGCACGAACTAGAGTGTATAGGGCGCCCGGTACACATCCTGGAATAAATAAGACTCATCCTCTTATTTTTCTACCAGGGAAACAGAAGACCAGAGAGGCTGAGTCCTGAGGTCACACAGCTCAGAACCGTGACTAGGACCCAGCTCCCTAGAATCCCCATCAAATGTGAAAATTGCTTTGTTGTTCCCACAGCCCTGTACCCCAAAAATGCAATGTTGGTGGCCCCTCTCATCACACACAAATACACACACACACAATTGAGCACATATTTTTAAAACTGATAAGGTGTGAGGGCTTTAAGTTTCCAAAGGCCAGTTTTCACCAACTAACCACCAAATTCCAGGGCCCCCTCACCCTCTGCCCAATCCTAGCTTTATTAGTACAGAGTAATTTTAAGAGAAAATTATTATTTTTTAAAATTCCTCCCACCCCGCCCCAGCCTAGAAGGAGGAGAGGCTTTCTAGCCCAGCTTAAAACACTGAGGGGGTCAGATGCAATATTTACAAATAAATCCAGGCAAACAGAGTTTTCAGAGGGTGAGCCAATCCACCCTGCAGCCATTTTGCACAACTTGCTTAAAGGATGCAATGTACATCAAAGAAAGGAAAACTCTGGGGAGGAATTAAAATACCCTACCTCCTTCTCTCCTGCTGGTCTAGTATTTACTTATAATTCTCCCACAAAACAGGGCGGGCGAGTGGGTGTGCAGACGGGAGAGCCGCCTTGTCCTTTGCAGGGAAGACTGCTCTCCTGACTCTTTTTTGCGGATAGCGCTGGAATGTGCGTTGGCATCCAGGCCTTTTAAAAGCCTGTCAGGGGGCACCCTGCCCCATGCTGAAACGCTGCTCTGTCTCGCAGCGTTGCTAAGTGGCACTCGTGGTGTAACATGAAAAGTATGCATCACACACACTTACCAAGTCAAAGATCCTTTTATGAAGGTACATTAAAACAATTTTCAGCCCAGTAAGCTCAGTTCTTGCTATTGAAAAGTCTAGGATGATAAAGGGGTGAGATTTTGCTGAAATTGTGTGTGTCCCGCCTCCCCCCCCCCCACTTATATGGCCATCATTTTGCAACAGAACCTTATTATAAGAACCCTTTAACTACAAAGAAAACACATATTTGAAGCAAGGGAGCACAGAGGAATTTAGAAAACATTTAACACACTGTCATTAAGACAGTTGTAAAGACACACAAAACACTGCATTATGTGTCAATTTCTACTTGGTCCACGAGACTTATAGCTCCAAATGCTTATTTATGGCCCTCAGAGTTCCTTGGAAACTGGGCTCCTTTTATACCCGATAATGGAGGTGGATGGAAAGTTGTCAGAGGAGCGAAGGAAGCGGGACTATGTAAAGTACTACGGCCGGAACTTACATTTGAGATGAGAAAGAGAGCACCGCTGACAGGTGTGTGTGTACAGGTAACTGTTGCAAGGGGAGGCCGTGACACTTCCTTGGACGTATGAGACGGGTGTCGCCAGAGTTCTCCCCCTCCATTTTTAGTCTAGAGAATCAGTTTCATCTAGGAAGAGTGACAACTGCTCCCAAATTTCTTCCCCAGTAGTGTACCATTGCATTAAAAAAGAAAAAGTGTATATGTGTGTTTTGAGATAGGGCTTGGGAGACCTGCTGTTCTGTTCTCTTGTAAAAGAAAATTTTAAATTTATAATCACCTTGGGATTACCTAACTGCAGAGAAATGCTTGGGCCTAGAAATGAATGATCAGTATTTAAATCCTTGTGAATAGAACATTTGGACGTCTTTAATGCAGCAGTGTTCTCTAGTCACCTCATCATTTCTCATGAGGAATTAATTATGCCGCTAGCAATTGTTCGAGCTATTACTTAATCAAAGTATTAATTTATTAAAGCAACCCCACAATTTAGCCACAAGTTTCTTATCATTTTTTCAGCAGGAAATCTCACCTGCACACACTTCTTGAAAACTTGATTCCTCCTACAAATTCTTCATCTGCAGTGTTAAGGAAAGACACACAAACAATCCACAATTCCTTAAATGCATATCCATGAACTATAAAGATTAATGAATATGCTAGAAGGTGAAAAATAGCCTAGTTAATTTGTCGATAATGAAGCTTAAACTATTGACACCCATTTTAAACATTAGTCAAACAGTTAAAAGAAACCTTTCCCAAATATCCTCTTGGTACGGCATAAAACGGTATGCGTCATCGTCTCTATTTTCTTCGTTTGATCAATGACAATAAAAAAAACTAAACCCACTGCTGCTGAGTGGATTCCGACTTCTAGCAACCCTATTGGGCAGAGAAGAACCGCACCATAGGGTTTCCTAGGCTGTAATCTTTACGCAAGCAGACTGCTACATCTTTCTCCTGCAGGGCGGCTGGTGGGTTTGAACCATCGACCTTTTGGTTAGCAGCTGAGCACTTTAACCACTGTGCTACCAGGGCTCCTAGAAACTCTAATAAAACTATTTCAAACCACAAACAAACCAAAAAGCACAAGTTGAAGAGTCAAATCTATTTTGTTTCAAGTAACTGTAGATTTGTCAGTGTGACACAGCGCATTTGAAACCCATAATCATAAAACAAAAATTTATAGCTGGGGTTCAGGGTCTACATCTGTTTCTCTGGTTTTCATACAGCAATTACCCACTGGACAATCCAGAAAGAAACACCATGAATCATGCTTTGCAAACATGTTTGAACTGGAGAGTTTTGTGAAGAAAGAACAGGCGTCTGCGTGCACCGGTGTGGCAGCCGGCTGTGTTCAAAATTGGTCCGATGCCTTGTGATGTCTAAATAAAAAGGTTCTCACGGGTGCAGACATATCCAACCCAGGCACAAGGCATGCAAAGTGCAGGCCTACAGGGGTGGGGTGGAGGGAGGCGAGTACTGATCGTTTTAAAAAGACACGCCTGTCTCTTTCATGTTTTCTCATTTTGTTTTGTTTTGTTTTTACTGTTAATCCTATATAAACCCCTCTTGTCACAGCGCTGGCAGGAGAATAAATAGCTAGTGGTGAGTGAATTGTGTGTTTTGTCAGGGAAGCAAAGGCAGGGGTATTTTGCCAGCACAAGGTAAGTGCTGACATTGCTCCCAGGTCTGCACGCCAGCAGGCAAAGATACTTTTGTGTCGGTGGCTGGCTGGGAGAAGTTCTAATGCTAACTAGCCCGAAGAAACTTTGCTTCGGGCCCCTCAATCTGAACACCTGCCGTGTAACAGCTGTTGACGTCCGTGGGTCTTATACCAGAAGACATCAAAGCGCTTTTCAACCGTGAACTAGGAAGGTGGCTATAGGCATCAGGATAAGGACTGCATCTTCCCAGAACCCTAACAAGCATTTGCCCTTCCTCAGAAAAGTCTTCTCCCCATGCATTTTGGCCACTGTGTCCTTCCTTTGGCCCCTTTCTCTCCAGCGCTCTGATTCTTTGGAGTTTCCTCATTTACTTTGCCCTTTTTGTATTTATACATATATTTTAAAAAATAATCCACACTCAAATTCAGAGAGCCTACTCTAGAAGGATATGAAGTGAAAAGTAAAAATATATGTGTGTATATCTATATAGTCACTCTATGTAGTCACTCATCAAACACTGAGTACCTACCCTGTGCCAGGCACTGTGATAGGGGCTGGGCATATATCCGTGTATCTTCCTGGGGGGATTTTTCATTGCTTTTACACAAATATAATCTTATTATACATATTGTTATGCTACTTTTTTTTTTGCTTAGCGATATTTCTTGAACATCCATTCATAATAAATAGTACATATAGATTTAATTCACTTTTTAAAAAATAACTGAATAGAATCCCTGTATGTTAATGCATTGTAATTCATTTAGCCAGTACTCAACTAGCCAACACTTGCTTGTTTCCAGCTTTCTAGTATTATTCAGTATGTGTACCATACAACTACTGGGTAAAGTACTAGTAGCAGTATTGCCAGGTCAATGCTTACGTGCATTTAAAAATTTAAGGGCCACACTGTACTAGAGAATTTAAAGTGCTCAAAAGCCACATGTGGCTAGTGGCTACCATGTTAGATAGCACAGATACAGAACATTTCTATTATCTCGGAAAGTTTCTTTGGGCCGCTGTGTTCCAAACGATCAGTTTAGCGATTAGAGAAATGGCGTGACATAGCGGGTGGAAGCATAGACTGGACACCTAGTATGTTTAAACTCCGGCTTTATGATTTACTAGCTGCGTGACCCTGGGCAAATTACTTAACATCTGGGTGCCTTAATTATCTCATCTGTGAAATGGAGATATTAATGGTACCTACATTAAAAGATTGCAGTAAAGATTAAATGAGGTAATACAAGTAAGAAGCCCTTAGAACAATGCCTGGAACATAGAAATATTTAAACGTATCAGGTACCCACAAGAAGAAAGAAGCTCAAATACTACTGCTACCACGTAGAGATCTTCTGTCAGAGGAGTGATTTTCCATCAGAGCATGCATATCTGACTGTGGGGTTCAGGCATATGTAAGCGGAGCAAGTTCCCCCAAAAGATTTTACTACATATGCCTGGTTAAGAACCACTGCACTGAAGCATGTTTATATATATTATATACAGGGGGGTGAGTCCTCTAATTTTACAAAGCAGACACTGTGTCAAAACGACAATGAAATATTTGACAAGCGCCACTCTACTGCTCCTGTGGGAAGCAGGAAATAGATCACAGGACTTGCTGTTTTCTGCAGAAATAGTGCTCATTCAGCCTTAGGAACATAAGGCCAATTATAATTAACTAAATGGCAAGGCTATTGTGCAAAATGAAAGACTTGCATTACCTATCTTATCTCTGTCTATCCATCATCATTCAGCCCATCCACCTACCTATCCACCTATCTGATATCCATCCACTCATACATCCACCCACCCATCCACCAATCCACCCACCCTTCTGCTTACCCACCCATCCACTGCTTCATCCATCTACCCATGCACCTACCCATCCATCCATGACCAAACCACCAAAGGTGATAGGCAGAGTATTATGGCTTTTTGGGAAGCAATAGATTAAAGAAAAAAAAAAAAAAAAAGTTGGGAGAGGCAGAAAATAGAAACTTCTCGGGCGATGCATGTATCTCTCTAGAATCCCTGAACAGTTAGAAAAGGCCGGTTTGAAAAGAATTTCCTGTGAGCTGTGCTGACAGGAAAAAAAAGGTCAAAGACATTGGCCACTAGGGATTTCAGTTAAACAGGTTTGATAAATCAGGTTGTGGCTGGGGAGCCCCTCAGATCTAACCCTGATCTCTAAGAGCATCCCAGGATTTGAAATGCTAATAAAGTCAAGTTCTATTAGCAACACAAAAGTTTCTGACTCTGAGGGAAAGTTAAAGGCCCAGAGGAATTTCCATCCCATTCTACAGGGGAAGGGAATGTAAAAAAGTAGCAAATACATCAGAGAGGCAGCAGGAGAGGGAATGCAGTTTAAATTCACCCTGGTGTCTGAACAGAGAAAAAGGCAAATAAAAAGCCCAATGTGGTTGAACGGGAATTGTAAAGCTAACAGAAAGCTTGATAGAAACCCCCGTGAAATTTCTGTTGGGGAAACAATGGTACGTATATAAGCACGTTACACTGACACACACATAGTGTGAGTACAATATAAATATTTTTGATGGAAAAAAGAAGTTTTTCTCTTGCCTTTCAAACCGCAGGGCGTAAAGCCACAGTCTCAGCATCTACCTCAACAAAGGGCTTTAGAAACTTCTTCGGGAGGATATTGTGGTGGGCTCCAAAACGAGTTTTTGCCATTTTGTCATGATTTGTTTGTTTTTAAGTTAGAGATGCTTCAAAAGAGATAAGCAAAGATGTTTCAGAAAGACACGTTCCCCATATTTACGGTGACACATAAGCACGGGAAGGCAGGAGAGGGAAAGAGTAGGTAAAATAGGACCTATCTCCCCTCTCTGTTTAAGCAAAATGCAATGATAAAATGTAAGAGATACTGCAATGATTCCTCAAGTGTGGCGATTCTCAGGCTTCACATTCAGGGCTGCCTAATGAAAATGTCTAGAGTAGGGTCAGGTAATCTGCATTTTGATCAAGGTTATCAGGCATTTACTCTGTACACTAACATGTCAACTCTGCTCTGAGGGGTTTTTCCACTTGGTGAATATCTTCAGAGTACTGTTGTTATTAGGTGACTTCAAGTTGATCTAGACTCATAGGCAACCTTATGTGACAGAGTGGAACTGCCCCATAGGGTCTTCTAAACTGTAACCCTTACAGGGGAGGCTTGGTGGTGCAGTGGTTAAGAGCTCGGCTGCTAACCAAAAAGGTCGGCAGTTCGAATCCACCAGCCATTCCTTGGAAACCCTATGGGGCAGTTCTACTCTGTCCTATAGGGTCATTGACTTGATGGCAGCAGGTCTGGTGTTTTGGAATCCTTACAGGAGTAGATCATCGGATCTTTTTCTCTCTCAGAGTGGCTGGATAGGTTCGAACCACCAACCTTTTGGTTTTTGGCCGAGCGCTTATCTGTTGCGCCATGAGGGCTTAAATGTTAAGAAAGATAAATTGCTGGGAGAGGAAATGGTGGAGCCTCAAGCCTGGAATGAGAAGCCCTAGATTCAAGTCTTGGCTCTGTACTTACTGGCTTTGCAAATTTTTGTTAATCTCATAATCCTTCTGAGCCTAACCTAGCTTTCTCATTTGTAAACAAAGACAATGTCTGCTACAAATGATAATATCTACTTCCAATGAAAATAATGTTGAAGAATTAAATGAAATAATGTATGAGAAAGATCTTCATAAAACTTCTTAAGTACTACATAATGTTAGACATGACTCTTCAGACACTGGGTAAAAAGAGACGATATGTTTTGCTACCTCTTTTTATAAACTCCATGACAAACTGCTAATTTCATTCCCATGTCCCCCAAATCCATTATCCTGTTCTTTCACAATAGTAGGTTTTTAGCTCAGCACATGGCTACCCAGTAGACACTACATTTCCCACTTCCTCTTATGACCATGTTCTCACCAAAAAAATATAATCAGAAGTATTCTGTGCAGGTTCCATGTCATGTTCTTAAAAAGTGATTCCCCGCCTTCCGCTTACTATCTTCCCCCTTTCCTGCCAGCTGGGGTGCTGCAGGGTCCTGCATGGAGCACAAACACTAGGACAGCAGCCCAGGGGAAGGCAAAGCCACAGGGTGGAAGGAACCTGGGTCCCTGAATGTCTGTGTGACACATAGCTGCTCTCCCAGCCTAGACCACTCCCCTCTACACTGTCACATCAGAGAGAAATAAACTTCTATCTCATTTATGTTGTCTTCTTTCTGGGTCTTTTTAAAAATTAAGTTTAGCCTATGTTCTAATTAATCACATCTTCTATGATTTGTTTAGATTTAATATAAGCAAAAGATGATCTTGGTATTTTTTCCACTATGTATATTTTCCTGATCCTGTCCTTCACATATGAAAACATACAATTGCATGAGCCTCTGTGAGACCTCCCTCGTGTTAAAGACTAACTCTTCTTCCCTAGCTGGGTCAGGCCTATTCTCTCCTTTCTTGCGGGCCAAACTGGCCGGTGCAGGGAACACAGCATACTTCCATTCCCACCTGTGCACCAGATTCAGAGGCAAGCGGCAGAATTCTTTTGTTTTTCTCTGTGGCATAAACAGGATGTGATCAAAGTTCTGCAGAAGCCCTCGCTTCTACCTCTGAATGTGATCAATGGCTTTTCCGGGAAAGGTGCCACTCCAGCCTTAGGCTGGTCCTGGGCACGTGGGCTGTTCTTGGAAAGGGAGGCAGTCCCACAGGTTCTGTTATCATCAAGTACGTAGTTTGTGGCAAACCTGGGAGGGGAAGGAGGCTGTTGTTTTTAGTTGCTGTCAAGTCGATTTCGACTCATGGTGACCCCATGTGTGCAGAGCAGAACTGCTCCATGGGGTTTTTAAGACTGTGACCTTTCAGAATTAGATTGTCACGCCTGTCTTTTGAGGCGCTTCTGGGTGGGTTTGAATCTCCAACCTTTTGGCTGGTACTCCAGCGCTTAACTATTTGTTCAATTCAGAGATTCCAAGGGTAGGTTAGTGAAGCAAAACTGTTGGGATACCACAGCTCTAGCTTTCCACTAACAGCTTGTGAGAACTTCTCTGTTCTCATCAGTTGCATGAGGAGGCTGATGTGACTCAGGTTTGGCAAATACATTGCTGAGGTGCCCCTACTGAGCCCATGATAACCAGTCTGGCCAGCAAGAAAGGAGAGACTAGGCCAGGCCCAAATGAGGAATGTGTCCCTCTGAAAGAACTAGGTAAGGCTGCCCAACAGCATACTCTAGGCCAGGGGTTGGCAAACTCCAAGGGCTAAATTCAGCCTGCCACCTGTTTTTGTAAATAAAGTTTTATTGGCACACTGCACACCCATGATTGATTACTGTTGTCTATGGCTGCTTTCACAGTATAATGACAGAGTTGAGTCATTGCAACAGAAACCACATGGCCCACAAAGTCAAATATATTTACAATGTAGACCTTTACAAAAAGAGTTTGCAGATCCCTGCTATAGGCATTCACTACCAATCCACTAAATTGGCTTTGAAGATGAACTCCACGGGCAATCCGGGAACTGGATGATATCTACGCTTTCTTCCAGATTTAGAATTCTCAATTCATATACTCTAGGAACCCTCTATGGCTATTTTTAAAACATGTCAACACTTCCTCAGTGGTTCTGAACTTATTTTTGCTCTGCCTGGAATACTCTTTGCCTAGATAACCACACAGTTTATTCCCTCACTTTTGTCAGGTCTTGTCAAATATGTTGCCTTCATTGAGACAATGATGACTAGATTTAAAATAGAATTCTAGATCATGCCCATCACTGTTGGTTTCTTGGCCTCACATTTCTCATTTAGAGCCCTTATTACCACCTGTTATAGATTGACTTTTTCCCAAAAAAAGTATGCTGGAATCCTAATCCCTCTACCTGTGGATATAATTCCATTTGGGAATAGGGTTTTCTTTGTTGTGTTAATGAGGCCATTATCAGTGTAGGTTTGTCTTCAACCTACTCATTTTTGAGATATAAAAAGAAAGATTAGGCACAGAGATGTAAGAACAAACAGAAGGGAAGATATATGCCACGTGGAGATAGCCAAGGAACAAACGCGGAGAAGAATGCTAGAGAAGCTGAGACAAGGATTTTCCCTCAGACTGGGCAGAGAGTCTTCGCCTAGAGTCGGCGCCCTGATTTTGGACTTCAAGCCTTCCAAACTGTATGAAAATATGTTTGTGTTTGTTAAAACCACCCACTTTTGGTATTTCTGTTATAGCAGCACTAAGAAACTAAGGTACCACTTGATTTATATATTTATTCTTGATTGTATGTCCCCCCACCCCCCATGGCAGAACGTATCTCCTGGAAGGCAGCAACTCCACCCAGCTCGCTGTAATGGCCACCACAATTAGAATAGCACATGACACATAATAAGCACTCAGTAAATGTTTACTGAATGAACGAATGCATGAATAGTACTTCTGGGAAAGCAATGATTAGTAGAACCACGTACAAGTTGAAAGAAACACAAAATTGGCAAAAACTATCATCTACTGCTTCAGAATGGCCCTGTTGTAAGTAAAATAAAATTAGAACTAATTATTATAAGACATTATTAGGAAAAAAAAAAAATCCACGGCCCTAGGCCGAGTGCTTTTAGTTCACTGATGAGGAAATTCAACCTATGTACAGGCTAGAAAGGACGATTTTAAATACTTTTTAATTTTTCTTACTACGTAGGACAAATTGTTTCAAAATGCTTTGGGACAGTAATTCTGAAATGGCGTCCAAGAGACCACTGGTTGCCCTTGCTGGTTGTACAGGCCGGAAGACGGTTTTTAATGGACCATATATGTATGACCTGATAATGTCATTGCTGCTGGTATAGATATTGCAATATTAGGCAATATGAGGGGACTACTCATAAAAGCAATATTTAAGACTGGCACTTCCAGCCAATTTGGGGTAACAGGGACTGGATTTACCCACTTGCCTGGAACAACCCAAGCAAGCAAACAAACCAGACAAAATAAATAACACAACAGGTTTTAAGATATTGGGCATTAGGCAATGAAAGAAAACAATCCCTGAGAGATGGGAAGCAAATGAGATGACTTCTTCAATTGCTGAAGTTTACTGCCTTGAGAGAGTTTTCAGGCTGAGGTCTAACAAGGGGAAACACAGGAAGAGACTGGTGGGCTCCCAGAGTTCAGCAGGTGGAGCTGAGACTGAGAACACCAAGGCAGCTAGAGTTTACAAGACAGAGAAGCAAAGACGAGAGACATACGCAGAGGGAGAACACTGAAGATTTACAGAGGGTCCCTTCCAGTATCTAGCAGAGTAGAGCTCAGTGCATGGGGTCAGTGGGAATTCAGTGGGAGAATTCTTGCCTTCCATATGGGAGATCCTGGTTTGATTCCTGGCCAGTGTACCTCACATGCAACCACCACCCCCGTCTGTCAGTGGAGGCTTGCGTGTTGGTGTGATGCACAACAGGTTTTAGTGGAGCTTCCAGACTAAGATGGACTAGGAAAGGGCTGGCAATCTACTTGTGAAAAATCAGCCAGTGAAAACCCTATGGATCATAACAGTCTAATCCACAATCGATCACAGGGATGCTCCAGGACTGGGCAGCGTTTTTGGTACATTGTGCACGAGTCCCCAGGAGTCAGAGGCCAACTCAGTGGCAACAAACAACAACAACGGGTCAGTGCAGGCGCGTGAGGGAGCTACCCCAGGGCAGGAGGAGAATCATCTCAAAGGGTTATTAACGAGCACGGTGCCTGAGCCTCACACCGGGCCACGAATAGTGCCTGTACTCACCAGCCAGGCTTGAAACACTCATAATTCATGAGCATTGGGATAGTGTACTCTGAAAGGTCCTGCTTCAGTGGTGTGGAGTAATTAGCACTTCAGGGAGCACTACTCCACACACACCTAACAAATCATAGAACACCTGCAAGGATCAAACTGTCTCCAAGCAACTTAACTGCTGCCCAGGACAAAGTTCAGGAATATTTGTAGAAATACAAAAATGTCCAGCACCAAACAAAGTAATCTTCACAACGTCTGGTAGGGTCGCTATGAGTCGGAATCGACTCGACGGCAATAGGTTTCGGTTTTGGGTATCCAGTCAAAGACTACTGGGCATGCAAAGAAGCAAGAAACATGACCCATAAGGAAGAGAATAATTAATCAACTGAGATCAATCCAGAACTAACATAGCTGTTAGAATTTGCAGACAAGGACATTAAAACAATTATTGTAACTATATTCCATAGGTTCAAATAATAAGAGACATGAGAGAGATAGAAAAGACCCAAATCAAACTTCTAGAGATGAAAACTACAATGTCTCAGGTGAAAGATATACTGCATAGGATTAACGATAGATTAGACATAGCAAAAGAAAAAGATTACCATATTTTATACAAATAACATGCCTTCTGCATTTGTGTGCTGTCTGCACCCTCCCCTCTTGAGGTATTTTTGTAAGTGCGCTTTGCTAATTTTTTTTTTTTTTAACAGCAATGTGTGGAAGAGGATTGGCATGGTGGCACTTGTGAGGGTACCTTGCGGCGGGGAGGATGCAGCTGGCAAATAAACTCAGAAGGTGCGTGTTATTTGCATAAAAATACGATAGTGAACTTGAAGATACAGATATAGAAATTTCCTGAATGAAACACAGACAGTAAAAAGAATTTTAAAAATATGAAAAGAGCATCATTGAGCTAAAGGACAACTTTTAGTGCCCTGGTATATGTAATGGGAGTGGATGGGGGTCCCTAAAACAAAAGGAGGAACAGAAAAATATTTGAGGAAAGAATCGCTAAAAACTTCCAAATTTGATAAAAGCTCTAACCCTGAAGAGTCACGAAGCTCAAGGAATCCCAAGCACAAGACACTTGAATAAAACTACATCAAGGTACATCATAAACAATTGTTCGAAACCAGTGATAAAGAGAAAATTTTCAAAGCAGTCAGGAAAAAAAGACATGTTATATACAGAGGAACAAAGATAAGATGACAGTAGATTTCTCATCTGAAACAAAGCAAGTGAGAAGACAGCGTTGCACCATCTTTGAAGTACTAAAAGAAAAAAAACAAGACTGTTTTATTAGAATTCTAAGCCTATCAGAAACAAAGGTGAAATAAAGATGTTTTCAGACATACAAAAGCTGAAAGAATTCATCCTCAGCAGACTCACAATACAACAATTATTAAAAGAAGTCCTTCAAGCAAAAGGAAAATGATAGAAGTTAGAAGTATGAATCCTTAAAGGATTAGACAGTAAACAGTTTAGGCTTGCACGATGCATAGTCTCCGTTGCAACTACTCAACTCTGCTGTAGTAGTGTAAAAGTAGCCACAGAAAAATAGATGCAGCTGTGTTACAATAAAACTTTATTTACAAAAAGAGGTGACAGGCTCATGGACCACAATTTTTGCTCCTTAATCTACACAAAGGAATGAAGAGCATAGCATGTGATTTTTTTCTATTATTTAAAACTCTAAAATACAGTTGTACAAACAAAAAGTCGTAACAATGTACTCCTACATATTTAACATATCTGTAAGTAAAATGTATAATAACCATAGCACAAACATCAAGAAGAAAAAGAATAGAGGCATATAATTGTGCCACTACACAGCTATTTGAATTGGTAAAATTAAAAAAAACAATTGATCATATCAAGTGTTGCTGTGCATATAGAGAAATTGGAACTCTTACACACTGCTGGTGGAAATATAAAACCATACAACCACATTGGAAACAGTTTGAAAGTTTCTTCAAAAGGTAAACACACACCCACCAAATGATCCAGCTATTCCACTCCCAGGTATTTACTCAAGAGAAATGAAAGCATATCTCTATACAATGACTTGTATATGAATATCTGTAGCAGCTTTTTTTTTTTTTACCCCAAAACTGGAAACAACCCAAATATCTATCAATGGGTAAATGGATAAACAAGCTGTGGTATATCCATCCATTCAATGGAATACTACTTGGCAATAAAAAGGGATGAACTACTGATATATGCTACAATATAGATGAATCTCAAAATAATTATGCTGATACATAATTAAGCAAGACACAAAATAGTTTATAAAATATCATTCCATTTATGTAAGTTTCTAGGAAATGGAAACTGATTTACTACAGGAGAAAGCAGATCAGGGGTTGTTTGGGAGAGAAACTGAGGGAACTAGGAGGCGCAGGAGGGTGAGATTATTGTATTCATGATCTTGACTGGGTGATGTTTTCACAGATGGATACGTATGTCAAAACTTATCGAATTTTTACACATTAAACATGTGCAGCTTATTGTATGTCAATTATACCTCAGTAAGGCCATTATGAACAACAGTATTTAACAAAATATTTAACAACTAGTACAATGAAAAACATTAATGCTTGAGAAGAAATTGTAGACATGCTGATGTTCCAGCTGAACACCAACCTTGGTTTCAGAGATGTTCAACTTCATTAGTTACCTGAGAAATAAAATTTAAGGCCATGACACAATACCACTACACACCCACGAGCATAACTAAAATTAAAACAAAACAACGATACCAAGGGTTGGTGATGATGTGGAATTTTCATACACTGCCTGTGGGAATAGAAATCTGTACAACAATCTTGGGAAACCATTTGGTAATACCTACTGAAATCCGAACATACCCCAAACCCTACAACTTGATAATTTCATTCCTACATATACACCCAATATAAATGCATACATATGTTCAAGCGAAGACATATATAAAAATTGGGTCCAAGCAGCATTATTCATAATAGTCCCAGACTGAAAACTACCAAATGTCCATCAACAGTAGAACAGATAAATAACTTGATATATTGACACATGGACTATTATCCAGCAATGAGAATGAATAAACTACCAAAATAATCAAGTGGCTTCCAATTCATGGTGACCTCGTGTGTGTTAGAGTAGAACTGTGCTCCACAGGGTTTTCAATGGCTGATTTTTCAGAACCAGACCACCAGGGCTTTCTTCAAGGTGCCTCTGTCTGGACTTGAACCTCCAACCTTTCACTTAGCAGCCAAGTGTGTTAACCATTTGCACCACCCAAGGACTCTGAATAAGCTGCAACTACATGCAATAGTGTGGAAGAATGCCACAAGTACAACATTGAGTGAAAGAAGCCACATACACAAAAACATTCTGCTCTACGATTCTATTTACATAAAGTTCAAAAGCAGGCCTAACTGATCAATGCTGTTAGAAGTTAAGGATACTGGTTATCCTTGCATCAGGACTAGTGACTAGGAGGGAGAAAACCAAAAACCAAAACTAAACCTGTTGTTGTTGAGTTGATTCCAACTCATAAGGACCCTACAGGACAGAATAGAACTGCCTCATAGGGTTTCCAAGGATGTAAATCTTTATGGAAGCTGACTGCTACATCTTTCTTCTGCAGAGTGGCTGGTGGGTTTGAACAGCTGAACTTCTGGTTAGCAGAAGAGCACTTAACCACTATGCTACCAAGGGTACAGAAGGGTTTTTGTTGTTCTAGTTATGTTCTATTTCTTGAACTATGTGTTAGTTTAATGTACGTCTTTGGTTGTAAAAAAAAAACAAATCCATCAAACTGTATATTTACGATTTGCATAACTTCTATTTATGTCACACTTCAATAAAAGTATTTGCTTAACAAACAGAGAGTAAATTAATAATAAAATTTATATGATTGGTCCTTGAGCTGGAAAAGTTTGAGAACCATTCTAGTCAACAGTCTCCAGAGGGTAAGGAGCTCTTATCAAAAGCAGGTCAAATATTGGGGAAAAAAGTTTAAAAAAAAAAAAAAAGATAGATGTCACTATGTCCCTATAGAACTAGCTGTAAATATTTAACTCTGAAGTACAAAGCACCTTTTTTTTAAATCGTAATTTAGATGAAGGTTTACAGGGCAAATTAGCTTCTCATTAAACGATTAATACACGTATTGTTTTGTGACACTGATTGCCAACCCCACAACATGTCAACTCTCCCATTCTCGATCTTGGATTCCCCATTACCATCTTTCCTGTTCCCTCCTGCCTTCTCGTCGTTGCCCCTGAGCTGGTGTGCCCATTTAGTTTAGTTTTGTTTATGGGCTTATCTAATCTTTGGCTGAAGGGTGAACCTCAGGAGTGACTTCAGTACTGAGTTAAAAGGGTGTATGGGGGTCATACTCTTGGGGTTTCTGCAGTCTCTGTCAGACCAGTAAATCTGGTCTTTTTTCGTGAGTTTGAACTTTGTTCTATGTTTTTCTCCAGCTCTGTCCGGGACCCTCTACTGTGATCTCTGTCAGAGCAGTGCAGTTGGTAGTAGTAGCTGGGCACCATCTATTTGTGCTGGACTCAGTCTGGTGGAGGCTGTGGTAGTTGTGGTCCATTTGTCCTTTGGACTAATCTTCCCCTGTGTTTTTGGTTTGCTTCATTCTCCCTTGCTCCTGATGGGGTGAGACCAGTGGAGTATCTTAGATGGCCACTGACAAGCTTTTAAGACTCCAGATGCTACTCACCAAAGTCAGATGTACAACATTTTGTTTATAAACTATGTTATGCGAAGTGAGCTAGATGTCCCTCAAGACCATGGCCCGCAGCCTTCAGCCCAGTAATTCGGTTCCTCAGGGAGTTTGGATGTTTATGAAGCTTCCATGACCTTGCCTTGGTCAAGTTGTGCTGACTTCCCCTTTATCAAAGTTACCACTTATCTATTGTCTAGTTAGTGTACAGAGTGCATTTTTATGAAACTCCATGCCAACATCTACATAACCAGACCCTTGGTTAATACCAACACCTAATGAAAAAACATCAATATCTCCAGGTATTAGGGTCTGATTTTTGTCTTTTAAATAACAATCTGAGAAAATAATTTACAGGAGAAGGGAGAGAATGAGAGATAGAAGACAAAGAAAAATAAAATATTCCTTTTCCTATGCATAGTCTGATTGTCAGTTATCAATTCTCCACCAAGAAGGAGCTTGATCACAGTGTATGAGTAGAAGGAAATGCTATCACACTCAACGCCGAGAGCCCTCAGATAATTTGCAGAGTTATTTCAAAGGACTCCTCAGTTCCCCAATACTCCATATAATGACTGCTCTAGTCCCTGGGTGGTGCAAATAGTTAATGCGCTTGGCTGCTAACCAAAAGTCTGGAGGCTAGAATCTGCCCAGAGGTGCCTCCGAAGAAAGTCCTGGCAATCTTCTTTCAAAAAAGCAGTCATTGAAAACCCTAGGGAGCACAGTTCTACTCTGACACACACTGGGTTGACATGAGTTGGAACTGACTGGCTGAAACACACTTTTTAACAGCAGGGTTGGTGATTCCACCATAATGTGCCATCTCCCTAGTGTTGGCTGCTCCTACCCACTTCTTCACTCAGCCTCGCAGTTCCCAGGCAGCATCCTGCACTGCCGGCCCCTGCTGCACTGCCCCTTCCCAAAGGTATCCCTGCATCTTGTAGACTCACTGAGCATCTGGGGTAGCCTGAGACGTCCTCTCTGGATGCCCAGTGGTCAGCAGCCTTTCAGCAAGTAAATTCTCCTTTTTTTCATTCCAACCCATGGAGACAAGCCAGTCCCAGCTCATGACACTCCAGGGCAGGCTCTTGGAACCTCGCTTAGAGTGCTCGTTCTCATCCAGGGCTGTACCATTCTCTAGAGCACTTTGGGAGTCTTTAGGGGATATTTCTAGATGTCTCTTTGCCTGGGGGCACTACTGGCATTTAGTGGGTGGTGCCAGAGATCCCAGCTGTTTTACGCAACGAAGCACTGCCCACATCCCATATGACTTTTGCACGTAAGTAATTCATGCAGTAAATAACCTGAGTCTAGAACTTAAATTATTCTTACATATACACACAAGCTATTTTGGGGGCATGGTTTTAACATGCACTGGATCTTCCAAGATGGAACTACCTTCTGAACTGAGGGAAGAGAGTGTTTTGTTTTGTGCCAGATTTTACCAAGAGTTGTTCACCTTTACAGAAAATCACTTGGATTCGCCAAGCCCTCACCTCTGCCAGTCTGCAGTGTACCTGAAGCGTTCATGCTAGTTTTACAGAAAGAAATGAGCACCTGGCTACTCTGTCATAGCTTCCAGTGTGGTTATGCTCCAACATTTGCATATTAAAATACAGATTATTTTAAGTTATTTTCCTTTCACAGTTATCCTTTACATTATCATTGGGATTTTATGGTGATTTTTATAAATGTTTTGCCCAGGTAGATTATATTACCTGTGAATTTCACTTCACGATAGTTGAACAGATGTTACGAAATATTGAATACACAAAGGAGGTACTGGATCTCACAGAGCTGGGAAGCATTGATCTAGAGAAGCAGTTCCAATTCCTCTGAAAATTTTTCAAATGCTTTTGTGGGGTCTTGACCTCTTTTGCCAAATATAGGTTGACCTTTGCCCAGCTGGGTGCTCATAAATATTTAACAACTGGCTCTCTGGGAAAACAAAGCAAAACAAAACCTTGATTTGTAGTGTTTGCTCATTTCCACGGTGTAAATATTTATACCCTGGCCAATTTCAACCGCCAACCAACATGATGTCACGGAACACAGAGATGCCAAAAATCAGCTCCTGTGAGCCCACCCCGGTACAGGTGAGGGGACTTGAGGTCCCACTGTCCATCAAGTTTCTGTTCAGACCCACTAATTTTTTTCTAGGTTTACTCTAATATGGCTCAGGGGATTATAAAACAAATAAAGCAAAGAATAAATAACGGAAACACACATACACACACACACGTTCCAATCCCTTATGGGTAACTCCAAAGCCACTAGGCTTAGACAGTTTGCCTCTTCAATATTCAAAAGGAATGAAGACTAGAATGAATTAAATAATTCTTTATAAGTTCAGCCAACCTCAGTTGCGACTGCGGCATAAAAAGAACCGCGTTATTCAGATGAGAACTAGAGGACATGGCAATCTGTTCCCAGCGTTTATTGTGCTGCCAGCTTGAGAAAAACCCTGGAGACAAGATTTGTGAAACTGTTTAAGGACAGCACCTGTAAAAGCACCGTATCATTAGCCAGACAGAAGGAAACACGGAGGCAGCCCAGGCTGACTTGAGTATATCTTAGCTTGTAAATTCTTGTTAAAGGAAAGAAGTGGATCTCTGTGAAGGAGCCTATTGTGAGTGATGGGATAACCCCACACTCAGCTGTTCCGTTAACAGTCATTTTCAGGAGTAGGGGATCTGTATGGTGTGTTTTAGCTAAAATATAAAATTCATCGGGAGAGAATGATAGATGGATTGTTGGCTAAGAGAATGGATCCCCCCCACCTCCACAAAAAAAACCAAACAAAACCTGGATAGGTGTAAATGGTGCTCACGCTTGGAAAGGGGATCAAAATCTGTAGCAATGGGAAACTATTGGATATAAATACCTGCCTGATTTAGAATTTGTCGAGACTCAAATCAGCAGTATGTCCAATGTTTCTCAAACTCCTTGCTAAAGAACACTGAAGAATCCCTGGGATTTGAAAGTAAGACCTCACTGTAAAGAAGGCATGAAAGTACTTTCTGTGTACATGGTGACAAGAACAGTGTGAAATTTCTGGAGGGCAAACACAGGGGAATTTCTCAGTTGTCCTAGACATGGACCCTAACTTCTACTGGCTACTTTAAACTCTGTATATTATAAGAGGAGCCCTGGTGGCACAGTGGTTAAGAGCTATGGCTGCTAACCAAAAGGTCAGTAGTTCAAATCCACCAGCCGCTCCTCGGAAACCCTATGGGGCAGTTCCACCCTGTCCCACAGGGTCGCTATGCGTCAGAATTGACTCGATGGCAAAGAGTATATTGTAAGAAGGTGCACAGCCACATATCCCTTTTTGCTATAAAGAAAGCAAAATTTTCCAGAGCTTACACTCTGAATACCTTCCTCATGCTTTAAAATCTTCAGGAACTGCAAACATAGTCCCACATTAGGGGGTCTAATGACCAGTGTTCAAGGATAATTAAAAGAAAAGGTGTTTGGATGAGGGATTTCACATTTGCCATGAATTCTGAATGCTCCGGTGGATCAGAGAAAGCCCTGATACCTTGTGGCACTACAGAGTTAACATAAATTTTGAACAAAGTCTCAAATCTATGATGAATGTGTTCCAGACATGCGAAAGTTTGTGGGGACTGTCAACCGGGAAAATGTGCAACCGCAGCACAGAATGGCATATGGTGTGTGATCTATGAGGAGAAAGAAGGTTCGCAGAGGCTTTGCTAGCAGATGCTCAATGACGAGAGAAAGTCAGTTGTATGCTCTCTTGGGAAAACAGCAAGAAAACAAAGGTGGGGAGAAATTTCTGTCACGTCAGTGGAAGATATTCATGAGCTCCACATTTTCCTCTGATACCAAGGGAAGATACCCAAGAACAAGGAACACGGCGATGAGTTTAGGACTGTTATGGATTGAATTATGTCCCCCCAAAATGTATATCAACTCGGCTAGGCCATGATTCCCAGTATTATGGGATTGTCCACCATTCTGTTATCTGATGTGATTTTCCTATGTGTTGTAAATCCTACCTCTATGATGTTAATGAGGCAGGATTACAGACAGTTATGTTAATGAGGCAGGACTCAATCTACAAGATTAGGTTGCACCTTAAGTCAATCTCTTTTGAGATACAAAAGAGAGAAGCAGAGAGTGAGGGTGGTGGGTGGGAACTCCTACCACCAAGAAAGCAGAGCCAGGAGCAGTGTGCATCCTTTGGACCCAGGGTCCTTGGGCTGAGATGTTCCTAGACCAGGGGAAGACTGATGACAAGGACCTTCCCCCAGAGCCAACAGAGAGAGAAAGCCTTCCCCTGGAGCTGGCACCCTGAATTCGGTCTTCTAGTCTCCTAGACTGTGAGAGAATAAATTTCTCTTTGTTAAAATGCACTTGTGGCATTTGTGTTATAACAGCACGAGATAACTAAGACAAGGCCACTGTCCAAGGGGTCCCAGGTCATCACAATCCCAAAGAACGTGCTGCACTGGCACACTCATACTTGAGCACTTAGTGGCATTGTAGCTGTTCTTATTGCTGTTATTTTTAAACGTCATCATGGCATTTTCTCTGTCACTGTTTGCTTTGTCTGATGCCTGGAGTTAGGCAGGTCTTTCCTTAATTCTTTAACAGAAAAAGAACTTCTGGTAGTATGGGAGACACTGCAAGAACTATAGCTCCAATGTCCTGGTGGCATCTGGCAGGCAGCCTGGATAAAGTAAGCACCAGTTGTTTGCAGCCCATTAACAGTTAAAGGGGTCCCTGGGTGGCACAAATGGTTAAGCACTTGGCTGCTAACCAAAAGGTTGGAGGTTCGAGTCCACCTAGAGTTTCCTCAGCAGAAAGCCCTGGTGATCTACTTCCAAGAAATCAGCCATTGAAAACCCTACGAACAGCTTTACCCTGAGATACTAGGTTAGGTGTTACTGAGGAGAAAAGAAGTGAAAACGAGATGGAACCTCTTCAGTGCAGTTGATAAAAGATGGCATATGTTAGTATCTTAAGTTGGGTTTCCCTAGAAAGTAGACACTGAGACAAGGCTTTGACTGCAAGTAGTTTATATGGGGGTTGGAAGAAGTACTGGCAGGGCAGTGACAAAGTGAGATGGAGAAGGGATAGAGATCTATAAAGGGGTATGTTCCTGAGAAGTAACCACTGTGGGCAACTGGAGTTCCATCTTACTGGGAGATCCTGGGGATCTCAGGAGACGGTGTAGAATGTAGTTCAGAGTTATCCTCTCAGAGGAGAGAGAAACTCAGAGGTTTATCCATTAACTTCCCATCTGTCCTTGTCAAATACTGTTTCTGGAACTACTGATATCCTGACACTTCCAGCGTGCACTGCATGGGGGCCAAGCATGCTCATCGCCAGAAACAGGCTTCAAGCAGAGAACTGCACGGTTCACAGTAAGTAGCCTTTGGTGGAAGAGGTGAGGGTTCAAGGACATGAATGAGACTCTGACTGCATCTGCTACTGTATGTGTGTCCATAAAGGGAAACGGACCTTGAAGACGGGAGCTAAGATAAACATAAAAAGGCTAAGGGTCTGCCAGCTGGTAGAACAGAGTGCTCCAAGGTGCAGAAAAAGGATATCCAAAGTACAGCTGGGGATGACAATACTTATTGTGCCTTTAACGGCGAACCTACAATACGCCAAGCAGCCACCTTGTATATGCTATGAAGTACCTCCCCAGCAACATTGCAGGTATTACTCTTCCCACGTTAAAGATAAAGAAATGGAGGATCAGTTAAACAACATGTCTCATATCACAGTGGGTAGTGGCCAAATTGGAATTTGAATCCATGTCTGTTCTACTCTAAAGACTGTGTTCTTTTGACTACCACACTCTAGTAAGTTCACCTGTTTGTGGTGAGACCTGCAGCAGATATTAGATGGTTAGGTTCTGTTAAGGAATGTCCTCAATGGGGGAGGAAACATTTGGGCCTTTATTTTTACAGGTGCAGAGGAACTCCTGAAGGCATTCTGAAGAGAGGATGCACGTGCAGAGACCGAAAAAAAATATGCTGAAAAGACTGTGGTAGAGAAGGCCAGGTAGGCAATTGTCAAAAAACGTGCATGGTAGAAATGAAAAAAAAGATAGTTGTGAAAGATAGTGTTTGCTCTAGTAAAACTCACAGGACTTGTAAGCCACTTCACATGAGAGGCAGAAAGGGAGGCAAAGGCAGCTTAAACAAAAACAGAAACAAACAAACAAAAACCTGTTGCCATCGAGTTGATGCCAACTCATCATAACCCAATAGGACAGAGTAGAACTGCCTCAGAGGGTTTCCAAGGAGAGGCTGGTGGATTTGAATTGCTGACCTTTTGGTGAGCAGCTGAGCTCTTAACCAGTACGCTATTAGAGCTCCAGAGGTTCCAAAATAGGAGGGGGGGTGAGGATGAGTGACAGCCATCATCAGGATGCCTTGTCATGAATGAGAAGCTCAACTTTTATCACCCTGAGTTGAGGCAATACAAACATTTGAGCATAACGGTCTGTTGTAATTGTGGTGGCTGTCTCCTCTTCCACCTGCTCAGTGCTGGACTGATCTGGCTGCAAGGCAGGTGCCCGTTGTCTCTTTCCATCCCTGATGAAGGCTGTGTTCTTACTCAGAGTGACTGCCCTTCCCATGTAGAGGAGGGCCACTCTACAGACTCATGGTGATCCCTTCATGGAACTTCCTTTGAGCACACTGGAACCTTTGAGCACATCCAATAGGTGGTTATATGCATCCGTGACTTGAGTGTGGTCATCCCTGGATATGGAAGGATGCCTAGGCATGTTGCCAAAGTCATGGGAATGGTTGGGATGACATGAAAAAGAGAATACCGAGAAAAAAAGGGAGAACTAAGGAGAGTACTCCTCATGGTTGGAGTGGGAAGACAAGGAATAGTGACCGTGATACCACTGCTACTAATGCTAACATCAAACGTGCTTCAACACTTCGCTTAGCTTATGCCATCTCTCTGGATGGACGGCCTTCCCCCTTTCTCATCAACACCTTGCGCCTCCACCAAGGGCTGGCTCCTAGGCTGCACCCGTTATGAAACTTCCCCTGACCAACCTAAGATAAGTGCTTTCTTATCTCTCTGACTTGTAGAGTAGCACTGTCCAATAGAACTTTTGGCAATGATAAGAATGTATCTGTGCTCTACAGTACTGCAGCCGTTAGCCACATATGGCTATTGAGCACTTGGGAAGCAGCTAGTATGACTGGGAAAAATTTTTAAATGTTATTTCATTTTATTAGATTTATATTAAATTACAGGTAGTAAGTGGCTAAAATATTGGACAGAGCAGATCTAGAGTATTTACTGTGCCACTCCTGACCAATCTCACACTACTTTGGATGATGAATATGTTTCCACAAGTCTCAGCTCTCCAGCCTCACAGTAAGCTAGGTGAAAGCAGAGCCTCTCTTAAGCACGTCTGTATTCTCACAATGCCAAAGTCAAGGTCTGACATATAGCAATGTTTATAACGTGCTTGTGAGGATGTATGGCTGCCATTTTGTTTTGGATCACTGGTATAGTGGATTAGTCGTCAATCTCGTGGCTTAAAAATAAAGCTTTTAATGAGTTTCATGAGCTCTCATTAGATGCCAGGTCTCTGATCCAATCTCTCAGAGCAAGGGATGGTTAAAACACAGTCCTTGACCTCACAGGGATCAGATATCATGGAGCAGGCAGAGAAATGAAGCTAAGCTCACCTCTCAGATCTGAAAATGCAGTCTGCCTTAGGAAATTAATGCCTATAGTCCTGGTATATTTTTTCAGGTCCCCATCGAATCAATTTTCTTTTCCACAGATAGATTAAATGCTAACTGGACATGAGACCTGTTAAGATTCCTGAAAAAAATCTAATAAGCAAATTATATTCTTTGAGAAGCAATGAACAACTAGGTGGATGTAGAAAGGGACTGAGGAGTGACCTGGTTCAGAAACTTAAAAAACTTCACTCATTTTATGTAGCTGCAGCATAAGTTGATCTCCCACCAGAGAAGACTTTTCTCTTTGTGAGCGACCTTTGAAATAGAGGCTATCCTCATTCATTGTAGTCCTTTCCCACCCACACTTCTCCTTCACTCTCCACTCTGGGGTCTGTTTTTATTATCTGTTTCTTCTAGGTCCTGTTTCTCAATAAGTCTTGTAAATTTTGACAGAATGCTTGACATTATGTGTGAAAAATATTAGAGGCTCTGGATATATTTTCCTTCAGAGAGGACTTACCCTCTCTTAAGGTAAACCTAGACATCTAGAGTAGGGGGAGTGTTATGGATTGAATTGTATCCCACCCAAAAAAATGTGTTGGAATTCTAACCCCTATACCTGTGGATGGAATCTAATGTAATATAGTATAATCACCTTACATCTAATGTAATAGAATATAATTACCTTCCACAATGCAAGCTAATGTAATGTAATCAATCCATCAGTTGAGGTCATAACAGTGTAGGGTAGATGTTAAACCTAATCACTTCTGGATTACATGAAGAGCAGCATAGTCACAGAGACATGCACACACAGGGGAAGCCAGACTACATTTGATGATCCTCTACAAGCAAAGGAAATCCAAGGATTGCTGGCAGACACCAGAATCTAGGAAGAGAGGTTCACAGAAGGAATAGACATGGCTGAGACCCTGATTTGGACTTATAACCTTCAGACCTGAGAGAAAATAAATGTCTGTTCTTTAAAGCCACCCACCTGTGGTATTTGTATTGCAACAGCACTGGGAAACCAAGACAGGAAGCTTACCTCAATCTAGTCAGGACTCAGCTACTCAGAGAGTGTGTGTCATCTTTTTCAGGTTGAGTCTACCTTGGATTTACTTAGTTCTAAGATGTTGCCTTCTAGAAGTCTCAAGAGCCTGAGGTGTTCACTAGAGCCTCTCCTCCCAAATTTGAATTTTTATCTTCCTAGCGCCATGAGATTCTGAAAACTGCACTCTGCTTTTTAGCGGCCTTTGTTTGGCTTTTTAACCTCTTGCCTTATGCAACTAAGAATCAGAAAATGCCTGAGAAGGAACATTGGTGAGTATTGGGCTCCTTTCTCTGGGCCTTCCGTCTCTCAGCGGTCTTGGCCCCTCAAGTCTTGGATGCCTTGGCAGATCTATGATGGCCTTCAAACATAGTTTATCTGGTTTTCTAGTTGCTGTTGTTAGGAACAATAGTCTTCTACAAGCTACTCTATCACAGCCAGAAGTGTTGAATAACTGTGTATTTTTTTGCAAAAGCAAAATCCTAGAGGCAGAAAACTATCAAAAACCCATTTGGGAAAATACATTCTGTGTGCCAGGAGCTGTATTTGTACTGGGGTTTTAAAATGAATAAGATGATATCCATACTCTGGGGGCATTTACCTCCCAGAAGACCTCTTCTAAGGTACATTTTACTTCATTCCATTATTATTCTCATCTCTGCTTATTTTTAACAATTAGTTGAAGACTCCCAACCAACGTTTGGTGAAAGACTGAGGCAAATATTGAGATCTCCTTTCTCTGAAACCTTTTGTTATTTATTATCAGCATCTCACAGAGCAACATGCCCTAATGTTTGAATTGTTAATACACAGTTTCCTACTCCTTGTCCCCAACTCACTCTCCCTCCCTAAACAGACTGTGAGTTCCTTGAAGAACTAGGTTTGATACTTATGATATAACCTCTAAATTGCCATATACATATGTATTTTTTCTCCTACAATGATCACCTGGGCAAGCACCCATACTTCTAGTATCTTTTGTGAGGGAAAGGATGGGGAGAAGAAAGTGACCCTCCTTGTCTCAGGCTGGGTTCTCTAGGGAAGCAAAACCAGTAAAGCCCATAAATATGTATATATATAGATGTATATCAAGGGGATGGCTCACTCGATGGTAGAGGCTGGAACGTCCCAAGTTTGTGGGTCAGGATCGAGGCTTCTCCTGATTCACTTAGCTGCAGGGGCTGGCGAACCCAAGATCTGCAGGTCAGACAGCAAGGGTCTTGCTCACAGGCTGCGAAGATCAACGAATCCCAAAATTGGCAGGCAAGACAGCAGGTAAGCTGCTAGCTCAAGTCTCAAGAATTGGAGATCAGATGAACAGGAGCTAGCTATAGGATCTAGAGTGAACAAAAGCCCAAGAGTCTCACCAGAAAGTCCATTTATATATTTGATGCAGGCCACACCCCCAAGGAAACTCCCTTTCAACTGACTGGCTACTCACAGCAGATTCCATCATGGAGGTGATCATATCAAATCTCATCATCGAAGAGATCATATCATCATACGACTGCCAACCACTGAGAATCATGGCCCAGCCAAGCTGACACACAACCTTAACAATCACACTTCTTATGGGGTCCTGTCTATAGAAAGAGGAGAATTACTGGGACTGTGTCTCTGAAGAGTTAGTTCTTCTTGATGGTTCAGCAGAATCAGTAATGACTAGCCTCTCTTATTTCCAGGTCATAGTAATAATGCGTAGCATTTTTAAAGTGTTTCCAATATACCTGGCATTCATCTAAGCATATTCCAAAACAAAACAAAACAAAAAAAACGTTGCCGTCGAGTCAATTCCGACTCATAGCAACCGTACAGGACAGAGTAGAACTGCCCCACAGTGTTTCAAGGAGCAGCTGGTAGATTCGAACTGCCAACCTTTTGGTTAGCAGCCGAGTTCTTAACCACTAAACCACCAGGGCTCCATCTAAGTACATTACATGTATTAATTCATCAAATCTTGACAACAGCCTTAAGAAGTAGATTTTATTATTATCCTCATTTCATAGATAAGGAAACAGGCATAGAGTAGGAAAGTTACAAAAACCCAAACCATAAGGCTTGCTTCTCTGGATTATCAGCTAAGCACCCTAACTTCAAGGCCTTCCTTCCTGGTAGTGGACCCTAGCTAGAAGTGGATAGTTGATGAGGATGAGAGGCTTGCTGGTTGTATGCAAGAGTCTCTGCCTGAAAGACAAACTTTGGATTTTCTTCTGGTTCCATCTAACGTTTTCTCCTTCCCGTTTTTAGTTTTACTCTATTGATTAGGATTGGATTCAGTTGCAAAGGCTACGATGGCTTAACAAAGCTAGGAGCCTACGTTTTCCTAGAATAAGAAGTCTGAAGGTAGGCAGTTCAAGACTCATTCAGTGGCTCCATAATGCCATAGAGCTCTAGGCTCTTTCTAATGTCCTACTCTCTTAATGAAACGTATCTCTTTCATCCTTATTCTTGCAAGCTGGCTGCTACCTCTGTATTTCAGGCAGGAAGAAGTAGAAGGATGAAAGAGATAAGATAAAGAGAAAAGCCAAAATTCTATTTCATTTAAACGTCTTTCCAGGAAGCCACATCCAGTGACTTCACTTTCCATATAGGTGGCAAGGACTGTGTCACATGACTACCTTTAGCTGCAAGGGAGTCTGGGAGACTGAATATATTAAATGGGCCCTTTGGTACACCGAATAAAATCAAGATAGTTTTAGTAAGGAAAGGGAGAGTAGGAACTCAAAAGTATCTATACCATAAGTATTCAAGTTTTAATTGAAGTCAGAGGAAAGAGCTTCATCAAAGGCCAGCAAGCCCAGCAGGCCATATTTCTTGGTGGAGCATCACAGTGATATATGAAGCTAGAATAAGAAACCCATGTCTTCCTGGATTAGGCATCTACCTATCTGTAAATGATCTCATGTTCCAAATCTGAAATTACAAGAATAGGGGCCATATCCTGCTTTTGCCACATATAATCTGGGGAACCTTGGGAAATATATTATGTTTATATTCCTTATCTGTAAAATGGGGATAATTGCATGTGTCCTACCCACTTCACAGAGTTGGGAAGATCAAAATAATGAATGTGGGAATGCTTTGAAACCTAGTGACCTATCCATTTTATTTAATATACCTTATTTAAAAATCAAAAATGAGGTATAAATGGACAGCAGTCAATTTATGCAATAATCTTTCCTTTTCATGAGTCTATCTTAAATTACATGTGTATATACTTTTATAACATTTTAACATTTTGTATATATAAACAAAAGTATTAACATAATTATATAACATTACTGAATATATATTCATATATATGTAGTTTATTGAAATTTTATGATTTCTTTGTACACCCACTCTTCACTTATCAACATGGTTAGGTTCCAAAGACCAGGTCATTGTGCAAAAATCGATGTTATTTGAAAATGGAGGATGACTACATCAGATCACAAAGTGGATGATGACTACACCATTATATAACTGCCAAATTACATCATTAAATAACTGCCAAACCACTGAGAATCATGGCCCAGCCAAGCTGACACATAACCTTAACCATCACAGCCAGTATTATTACCCTTGCCTCACATCTCAGTGTTTGTTACTGCCAGAATTACACTGTTAGTGTGCAAAATAGTCAGACAGTAGTTTTTTTGCTATTGTCATAAATGTGAAATGTCAGATAATGAGATAGTAAGTGAGGAGTGGGTGTAATGGAATGTGGCAGAATTTACAATATTCCATTTTAATACTTAAGCTTCTAGAGCCTACCAAATTGTCTAATCTACTTCTGTGGCTTAATCTCATTTAGGAGGAAGAAGAGGACTTGGAATTATCAGTGTATCTCAATATCGAAACTGTCATCTCTCCTATTGGAAATACGGCAACCGCATTGTGTTTTCTAAGATATATACCAGCAATATTTCAAAATATGATTAACAGTGCCAATACCTTGTGAAGTTGAGCACATCTTTTCTTGTTTTGTCTTAGTGATACCGTCCATCTTTGTGAAAGCTGATATATTAAATAGCTTTTTAAAAGCCTTATTGCGGCCTTTCTCTCCCTTCGGTGTAGTAGTGTAACTCTTATCGATACTGATGGGAGTTATGTCGGAGCATGCGGGGTGGTTACATGGCTCCTGTAGTTAATGGTGATGGACCAGCCTTGAAGCCACTGTCTGGAGTTCAGAAATCTGTCTCAATTATTTAAACTCTCAGTGGGGAAGGGAAGGTACGTGCCACATCCGTTTTAGCTAGCCCCCAAACTTGGAGTTTTTCTGCTTTTCTATTTTGGCAGGAACTAGTGCATGAACCCATAAATTAAGTGGGATGGAGTGAGAATAAATTGTAAAATTGTATTTATCTGTTATGGTTTGAATTGTGTTCCCCACCCCCCACCACCAAAAGATATATTGAAGTCTTAACCCCTGTGAATGTGATCATGTTTGGAAACAGGGTCTTTGAAGATGTTATCAGTTAGGTCACCAGTTAAGTCATGAAGTCATACTGGAGTAGGGTGGTCCAAATCCTATGTGACTGGTGTTCTTATGAAAGCGGGGGAGAAGCGAGACAGAAACAGAGAGGCAGAGGAAGGAAGCCCTGTGATGTTGCAGCTCAAGCCCAAAGCCTGGAGCTACCACAAGCTGGAGGAGAGACATGGAACAGATTCTTTCTAAAAGTCTCAGAAGGAAGCAACATGGCGACACCTGGATCTTGGACTTCCAGCTTCCACAACTGTGAGACAATAAATTCCTCTTCTTACAAGCCACTCGGTTTTTAGTATTTTGTTACACAGCCTTAGGAAACTAATACAATATCCAAAATCCAAACCTGAGGAAACTTTCATTCAAAAGTTTCACCTTAAACAAAATGAGACTAATGGGGCCCAACAGTCCAGGGACAAGGACTAGAAGGCAGGAGGGGACAGGAAAGCTGGTAATAGGGAACCCAAGGTTGAGAAGGGACAGTGCTGACAAGTCGTGGGGTTGTTAAGCATTGTCATAAAACAATATGTGTACTGTTTAATGAGAAACTATTTGTTCTATAAACCTTCATCTAAAGTACAATAATAAAAAAATATATATAGACATATTTAAAAAAAAAGTTTCATCTTGACATCAGCCAGAATTTTAAAGACTATAGGAAAAGTTGTAAACATTTGTTAAAGCTCATATATAGATCAATTCTTGACACATATACAAGGAAATTTATTTTTTCCTGACCAAAAGAGTCCATTCGTTTCTCACAAATCACATAATTTTTGATCTGGAAGAGAGCTGTGAAATGGATTCATTTTACAGCTGAGGAAAACAAGGGGCTAGGAGGTTAACCAAATTATCCAAAATCATACAGTTAATTTAATCCCTGAACATAGACATAGCAAATATTGTGATTACGTGGAACACGACCACAGAAAAAATATATATGCATGCCTGGGATAGAATACATACTCAATAAATACTTTTTAATAAATTCGATATTTTGTTTTTTAATGTAAAGTGCAGAGGTAACCTAACAAAAAATTATTAACAATGTTGTTCATTTTTTACTGAAGTACTAGGAAAAGTCACTCTGTTATACCGGGCTTAGCAGGGTGCTCAGCACATAAAGGGAGCCCTGGTGGTGAAGTAGTTAAGAGCTTGGCTGCTAATCAAAAGGTCAGCAGTTCGAATCCACCAGTGGCTCCTTGGAAACCCTATGGGGTAGTTCCACTCTGTCCTATAGGATTGCTATGAGTTGGAATAGACTCAACAACAGTGACTTTGGTTTTTTTGGTTTCAGCGCAAAATAAGAGCTGAATAAAATTTTGTTGATTGAAGGAAGCCCATTGAAAGCTTAGGGTACATGTGATGAAACACCCCCAAAGAGTAATTTCTTATGCCATATTACTTTTTCCTTTGATGATGACTTCTATTATTGTGAAGCTCAAACTTGATAAATAGGATAGGATATGCATTTGTTTATTCTACTTGGTGCAGATTTCAATCGTATATTTTAAGATCTATACTGTTGAAGAGGAAAAATGAATGTGCCCTCTAATATTCACACGGGTACCTTTGGTGTTTTTTACATCCACACTTTGAATTGTGTTCCCCACGCCCCACCACCAAAAGATATATTGAAGTCTTAACCCCTGTACCTGTGAATGTGACCATGTTTGGAAACAGGGTCTTTGAAGATGTTATCAGTTAGGTCACCTGTTAAGTCATGAAGTCATACTGGAGTAGGGTGGTCTGAATCCTGTGTGTCTGGTGTTCTTATGAAAGCGGGGGAAAAAAATCTTGACCCCTGTCCAAGCCTTCAGACATCCCTTACCAGGCTCAAGTTGCTCCGTAGCCACAACCCAGAGCTTTGAACTGGTTCATTTCGGTTGGAACCCCTGCTGAGAACTTGCATTTCTAAGAAGTTCTACATAAGAATCACCTGGGGATCTTGTTAAAAAGATTCTGATTCAGTACATCTGGGGTGGAAATGGAAATTCTCGTTAGGGGTTTGAACCTAAATGAACCAATGGGAAACTCGGCCACAACCAACCCAAACTTAAGGTTCCCTGACACTTGTCTTAGAACCCTTAGTCTTGCTAATTGACAATCTGCTTCAGTATTCTTTTTTACCTGCTTTGCCTTCTTTCATGGCTCAAATATTTATTATCTTCTCTTTCAGGCCTTTTCATGGGAACCCTGGTGGCATAGTAGTTAAGAGCTACAGCTGCTAACCAAAAGGTTGGCAGTTCGAATCTAGCAGGCGCTCCCTGGCAACCCTATGGGGCAGTTCTACTGTGTCCTATAGGGTCACTATGAGTTGGTATCGACTTGACAGCAACAAGTTTCAGGCCTTTTCATACTCTAAGAGAGAATGGACTTTTTTCTTCTGCTTTCATATGCCCCAAACATAATTAATATTGTCTGATTATTTGTATATACACAATGCCTATTCTACAAGATGGTGAATTCTCAGTGGGTAGATGCCCACACATCCTATTTATTTTTATGTTCACATCAAGGAAGCACTGTACTGAAAACAGAAGGGGTGCTCAATGAATATCTGTAGAATGAATGAGGGGCACGGGAAAAAAGAAGACAAGCCCTCTCCAAAGTCCTCTGTTCTCGGCACAGATTCTTCCTTGGAGTACATGGTAGTTAGGAATTAGTCAAGCATTTCCAATGTACCAAGCAGAGGGCTGGCTACCATGCATTACTATGTTTTATCCTTCCAATAATACTGGCACTCTTTCATTGCTGAGGGGTTCCTGGGTGGTGCAAATGGTTAATGCACTTGACAGCTAAGCAGAAGGTTGGAGGTTCAAGTCCACCCAGAGAGGTCTTGGAAGAAAAGCCTGGCAATTTACTTAGGAAAGACCAGCTATTCAAAATCCTATGGAGCACAGTTCTGCTCTGACACACATGGGATTGCCATGGGTTGGGGATGACGCGAACAGCTGGTTTGGTTTTTGGTTTTCGTTGCTGAGGAAACTGAGAGTTAAGAGATGTTTAGTGACTTGCTCACAGTCACACAGCTAATCAGTGAGAGACATCTATCACATTGCTATGCTGTGGAAAGAAACAGGGAAAGACACTTGAGACAAAATGGACCTTGCAGGTTAAAAGCCACAGCATTAACGAAAGCAATCCAAACCAAGCATATAACTAAAGGCTGAAAAAACAAAAATTCCCAACTTTTTTCTACATAAAACATGAAAGGCAGAGCAGCCAGTAGCCCAGTCAGCTCCAGTGCCCAGAGTTTGATCAGGAAAATGTCCCGATTAAGAATTTCTGTGCCCCC
>NW_004443985.1:14075744-14184795 GCF_000243295.1 Trichechus manatus latirostris
CCTTTCTAGAAGCCCTCTGTTTGGAAATGCGTCCTTTAGCCAACCTAAATTTGCCACACGGCACTCTAAGCCCAGGTCCACACATTCTGTGAAGCTCCCTTCACGTTTTTCCTTTCTTCTTGTAACCAATGATGTGTTTTTGTCTTCCAGTTTATTCAGAAGGATCATGTGTTTCTACTCAATAAAACAGATCAGTGGCATTTTCTACCACTAAATCAAAACCCTCTCTTCTCTTACAGTGTCAGAGAAAAACCTGGTGCTATTTAAAACAGTTTCTAGATTTTTTTTTTTTTATGGCTAGAAATTCACATGACAAAGGAAATAGAAAGGAAAAAAAAAAAGAGAAAGAAAACCTGCCCCACCCACCCCGCGCATTTGTGAATATTTATAACACTATAATTGTTTATGTTGAGTTCTATTCATTTTGGTCAGCAGGCTTCCCTTGTGAGGTTTAACTACTTTCTCATGCTAACCTCTGGGTGAATTGTCACAACGGTAAATGGGAAATTCTGTATCAAATACTATTTAATTTTAAGGCATTTCTGTCTGCTAATTTATTACCAACTGCAAATTTCATTTTGCCAGGACAAAACACAATTTGTTTGTTTCATGTTGAAAATAGTTTTTCAAATAAATTCTGATGGTACACTTATCAAGCCCTTTTATCTTTCATTAAACTAATGCTTTCAAGCATAATTAAAGAAGGGGCTGGAAAGCTAAGTATATTGTAATGCTCTGATATTAAAGAAGACATATCAAAATAAATTTGCAATCATATCATTACATCAATCTCTACTATGACTGCAATAGTATTATAACCATAATTAATTAGCTACGGTACAAATTACCAATAAATCTTTAGAAATTAAATGCCTAATTTTTCAAAACCATATGCCTTTTTAAATTGATTATTTAGAATTTAGAGGCTTTTTAATTAGGAAGAAATTTATGCAACGTTGTATGTAATAATTAGGAATCAGCTTTTCTGCAATACTTTTGAACATCAGCAAAAAATTAAATCTTTGGAAAATAGTCTGGGTTAATTATAGTATTTCAATGTCAAAAAACAACATACAGTTAAATTTAGAGGTTAATGTGGCTTTTCCATTTCTTTAACTTCCACCTAGCCTTATGTTCTCCGTGCTGAAATCATTAACCGAATCCAAAAATCAATGAGAGAGGGGGAATCTCCCCCAGTGATTTATTCCTCTAAGAAAGTTTTCATTTTATCGAATAGTTTCAGCAAACCTCATCAACCCAGGTTAAACATTTAACACTCTCTTTTTCTATCCCCTAAGGATAAAGCAGGGATATGTCTGAGCCTTGCCATCACTTTTGGTAAGTGATTATTTTGACATAAGACACAAAAGCTGCTTTGTCAGGAGGGTGGGAACATCATTTGGGGTCTAACAAAGGCATTGCTGAAGTGAGACCTCATTAAGTATGTGGTCAAAAGACCCAAAGAGACGAGGGAAGAGGACCTGATGGCCAGCCACTTCACGCTCACAGGGGCCTGCTGAGAATGGTTTTCAAAGTCAAGGCCCTCTTGCGCCCAGAGGTTGGCTAGGAAGTGGCTTGAGCCATATCTTGTCCCTGTCTACACAAAGGCCTGTAGGGAAATGCATAGAAGATACTATACATGAGAGAAGAATAAAGGGCAAAAACCCAGAAGGAATGACCTCCTACACAATCCAGAAACCAATTGTTTTTTCTTCTTGCTTTGCCCTCTCCCCACTTCAAGAGCTCTCTCTGAATACTGTCCAGACAATGAGTTTTCCATTCATAGGTGCTATAGAAATAAGGTCAACCTGGGTGAAATCCAACTTTGCTCATCTAAGCACATTCCCTTATGTTTTCCTTTTGAATTCATCTTTCTCAATAAAAGCTAGAGCCTGCCTTCCCAAAGCCAGTGTCCTCTGTCTACCCAGGAAACAGATGATTCTTCCCTGCTAGCCCCTAAAAGAATTAGGCCACTGTTTTCTCCCATTGGGTTTCCCTTGAATATCACCAAGCCATTTCTTCTTCTGAAGGTCTTCCGGCAAACCCATTAAACCTCTTGAGCACATGACTCAAGAGTGACAATCATCAGCAGCTACATTTGTACTTTGGGCAGAATTGGTCTTTAATTGTTGCTCAAAGGAGAAAGGAAGAGTGACTATAGCATCTCTGTTCTCTGTTGCTGGCAGATAACGAACTTGAGATAAAGCCACATTTACGGGGGAAAATTGCTTACGCCTACAGAATGAAATTTCAGGCTTTGACAGCTGCTAGGTAAGTAAATGGGAATCATTTTATTCTGGGTAAATGCAACACCCAGCACATCCTGAACAATGAGGAGGAGTTGGTGGCCCGAGGGCGGTGACACCCCAGGTTGTACTTGTTTGGAAGAGTCTGCCTGGAGGAGAAATATGGAACCAGTGGCCAAACAGCCAGCACCTTATCAGACCATGGTCCCTCATAAATGGTAAGCGGAAGGCACAGCTTTCCCCACACACAGGGAGCTTCAAGAAAATGGTTTGATTCCCCGATTTACAATTCAGTAGACAAATACAGCACATCGACTCAGAGAAAGCCCTATATTTTAAAGCCTAAGGCCTTTACCTGAATCCAGGATACCTTCATCTCATGCCTGGGTGCCTTTAGCAGCCTCCTAACTGGTCTCCTGAGCACTCCAAACCCATCTCCAGCCCTGCAGCCAGGAAAAAAAAGCCTTCTAAAAGGCTACTTCCCTGCTTAAAATCCTGCAGTGACTCCCACCTGCCATCAGGAGAAGTCCCAGTTCTTCAGGTGACTTGCAGGGCCCTCCCACACCGACCCTTGATAACCTTCCCTGCCTCATTTTCATTGGCACTCTCCAGTCTAGGCCTTTGATAGGCTGTTCCCTCTCTTCTCCTCCTTCAGTCTCCTTCTCCAGTCAACTCCTACTCAGCCTTCGGGTTTCAGATTAATTGCTCCTTTCCCCAAGAAGCCTCCTCTCACTCCCCAAGGCTGTTGGGTGTCGCTTCTCTGGGCTCCCACAGCCCCCTTTGTGCTTCTAGTATAGCCTCATCAGGCTGTATTGCTTGCTCATTTTTTTCTCTCTGGATTTTTCAAGGTGGCAAGGAAAAGAAAAGCAACTTGAATTAACTTAAGCTAAAATGGAAACTTATTGGACGCTGGGTTGGCTCACAAAACTGAAGGACATGCTCAACAGCCAAGCTGGGGGAAAGCAGAAATAAGGACCCCTCCTGGATCTCGATTCTGAGTTAGGGGCTTGAACACTGGTCTTGCTATGTCCATCTGTTTATGCTCCCTTGCCTCTCTCTGTCTCAATCTCTCTCCCCTCAACTTCTGTCACCAGAAGGGTAGAACCATGTCTGCCAGGAGTGCTTAAGCTCACGTTTTCCTTGGTTCTAATGCGAAAAGTCTCAGGGAAGAATTCTGATTGGCTCTTCTTGGGTTATGTGTCTGCCCTAGACCAAGAACCATGGCCTTGGTTTAGGGAGATTATAAGATGTCAAATCCCATTCAGACCACATTTAAAGCCCCTGGAAAGAGGGAAGGGGGTTGGCAGAGGACAGAGGCTAAGTGGCAGTGGGGGCTGGTATATTAGTTATCTATTGCTGAAAAAAAAAAAAAAAAAACCCACAAAGGCTCAGAGACAAACAACAGTCAGCATTTATTATTCATGCAACTGCAGGTTGGCTGAGGTGAACTTATGTAGGCTAGTGGCTCTGCTTTAAGCTGCAGGTCTGGCTTAACCAGGCTCCCTGGGTTGGATTAAACTTGGCCAGTCCATGTGTGTTCATTCTGGAGCCCTGGCTGAAGGAGAAGCTCTTCCTATGGCAACACCAGAGGTGTAAGAGAGGAAATGAAAGCCCACGCTGCGTCTTAATGCTTAGGATTGGAAGTGACACACTGTAAATTCCACACGTTTCTATCAGCCGAAGCAAGTCACACGGCCAAGCACAAACTCGAGAAGTAGGGAAGGGCACAGCACCTCTAGTGGGAAGACTGCAAAAGTCAGATGGCAAAGGGCATGGATACAGGAGGGAGTGAAGATTGTGGACTGATGATTCTATCTACTGCAGGGATGATTTCCCAAATGAAGAGTGACATAATTTTCAGAGGAAGGAGTAGGTGCTAAGCAGACAAAAATGCCCATTACGGTCTACCTGGCCACATCATAACTTCTGTGCAGGCAAGAAATGTGTTTTATTTACCTCTTCTCTTAGGCCCTATCTAGGCACACAGTAAAACAAACAAAAAACCCAGTTGACTTTGAGTCAACTCCCATGCATGGCGAACCCACATGTGTCAAAGTAGAACTGTGCTCCATAGGGTTTTCAATGGCTAATTTTTCAGAAGTAGATCACCAGGCCTTTCTTCTGAAGCACCTCTTGGGGGACTTGAACTTCCTACCTTTTGTTTAGCAGCCAAGGGCATTAACCGTTTGCAACACCCAGGGACTCCTAAGCACACAGTAGGCAGTAAGTATTATATACTGAATTCTTTGTAAGTGATTCAAAGGTTGCAGAAAGGATAGACACAAGAACCATCTTCTCCAAGAATTCGAAATCTAGTTGGAGGCTGAAGTCGACGTCAATAACTAACACAAAACAGAAGGCAGTATATGCTCCTTTAGCTACAGCAATGTGATCTGGGCATGTTGGGGAGGGAGAGATGGATTCCAATAAGGTAAACCTGGGAAGTGTTCTTACAGGTGGGATTTAAGGAGAGCTATAAAGGGGGAGGCAGTAAGTTCTGAGCACTCACGACATGCAAGCCATTCAACTCAGCTTAGAAGTGTTATCTTGTTCCTCTCCTGCAGATCTGCAAGGGAGGTAACAGTCTCGTGACTTTCCACACTAGGTGTATTAAACCAACTGCCCAAAGTTATCCAACTAGATGTTGTAGAGCTTGATTTGGAGCCAGAAATCAACTTGGCATCATCAGTGCCCTGTCCAGTGACTGACACTTGGTATAGGTGCTCCATAAAGGTGAGTTGAATAAATGGATGGAGCCCGATTCACTTTCTACTAATCTTTGGCAAATGGAAAAGTCAAGAAAGGGCACTTGAGACAAAAAGAATATCTGAATCTAACAGCAGACAGGGCACATCTTCGAAATGCCCAACTGATGTGTGTGAGCAGACTACTGGGTATATGGAGTGTGTAGCAAATGACAAGGCTTAGAAGGTAAACAGACGACAAGTGTGGAATGAAGGGTGTGTGTTTTATTCTGTCTACAAGTATCTGTCAGGGTTATATGCTATTCAGTATATGACCCCCTTGGTGAAGGTTTATGATGCATTTAAGGACCAGGCAGTGTTTTGTTCTGTTGTACACAGGGGCGCTATGAGTCGAAACTGACTCGACGGCATCTAACAACAGCAACAACAGATTATAGGTAATATTTGTTGTTGCCAGATGCCATTGAGTCAGTTCTGACTCGCAATGGATGTGTATGTACAACAGAATGAAACACTGCTCGGTCCTGTGCCATCCTCACAATCATGCTGTGTTTGAGTCCATTGTTGCAGCCACTGTGTCAATCCATCTTGTCTTCCTCTTTTTCGCTGACACTCTACTTTACCAAGCATGATGTCCTTCTCCAGGGACTGGTCCTGTTTGATGACATGTCCAAAGTACACAAGACGAAGCATTCTAGCCGTATTTCTTCCAAGACAAATTTGTTCATTCTTCTGGCAGTCCGTGGCATATTCAATATTCTTCACCAACACCATAATTCAAAGGTGTCAATTCTTCTTCAGTCTTCCTTATTCACTGTCCAGCTTTTGCATGCGTATGAGGCAACTGAACATGCCATGGCTTGGGTCAGGTGCACCTTAGTCCTCAAAGTTACATCTTTGCTTTTTAACAGTTTAAAGAGGTCTCTTGAAGCAGATTTGCCCAAAGCAATACATCGTTTGATTTCTTGACTGCTGCTTCCATGGGCGTTGATTGTGGATCCAAGTAAAATGGCATCCTTGACAACTTCAATCTTTTCTTTGTTTATTATGATGTTGCCTATTGGTCCAGTTTTAAGGATTTTTGGTTTCTTTATGTTCAGGTGTAATCCATACTGAAGGTTGTAGTCTGTGATCTTCAACACTATGTGCTTCAAGTCCTCTTTTTTCAGCAAGCAAGGTTGTATCATCTGCATATTGCAGGTTGTTAATGAGTCTTCCTCCAATCATGATGCCGTCTTCTTCTTCATATAGTACAGCTTTTCAGATTATTTGCTCAACATACAGATTGAATAAGTATGGCGAAAGGATACAACCCTGACACATACCCTTCCTGATTTTAAACCACGCAGCATCCTCTTGTTCTGTTTGAATGACTGCCTCTTGGTCTACGTATAGGTTCTGCATGAGCACAATTAAGTGTTCTGGAATTCCCATTCTTCACAATATTATCTGTGGTTTGTTATGATCCACACAGTCAAATGCCTTTGCATAGTCAATAAAACACAGGTAAATATCTTTCTGGTATTCTCTGCTTTCAGCCAAGACCCATCAGACATCAGCAATGATATCCCTTATTCTATGTCCTCTTCTAAATCTGGCTTGAATTTCTGGCAGTTCCCTGCTAATGTACTGATGCAACGGTTTTTGAATTCTCTTCAGCATCATTTTACTTGCATGTGATATTAATGATATTGTTTGATAATTTCCAAATTCTGTTGGATCACCTTTCTTTGGAAGGGGCACAAATACGGATCTCTTTCAGTTGGTTGGCCAGGTAAATTACAGATTATTATATACTGTAGGTACTATGCAGTATGTAATAATCTGGAACCAGTGCACCTACAAAAAATTTTAACACATTTCCTGCATGCTGATACAGGAAAGAAATGAACTTAGTAGGAAAACAACTTATTTTCCCCTTTTAAATTTTCTGAATGAATAGAATTTGGTTACCTGGTCTTCTACCCTTAAAAGCATAAAGAGAGCATGACTTTCTGAAATTGTTCTTTTGGGGAGCAGGCAGAGGCAGTTGAAATAAACTGCAACTCGCTGGTGCTGAATATATCACACATCAGCCCACCTCCTGCCACTGCAAGCTCCTAGCAGAGAAAAGAACATTCTCAGGTGAGGAAGAACATCAGCCCCTTTCCAGAGAAAAGGGAGCCAGTTCCGTGTGTGGGTGCAATTACAGAGCTAGGGTTCTGATGCTTTAAAGGAAAAAAAAAACCAAAAACTGAAGCACATGTCCCTGCCCCAAGTTCTCACTCCCTATCATCAAATAATCCTTACCATCCATGCTGTTTTATTCTTACGAGCAGTAGTCGAGAGTCTAGTTTATCATTCTTAAGACAAGGCCCAACACAGAGGACAACTCTTTCATTGTTAGTCTACCCACTGGTTCTCACTCCACCCTGTTGGTTAGTAGGAAATAAAAACAATAAATTAAGCTTGTTCTCGGAGAGATACGGCCACTGTACTGCTTCTTCAGATAACAACCAGACAACTTACAAACTGCCAAGCTATGTCTTACCAGCCAGTAATGGGAGGCTCTGCTGGGAAGACGGGAATTCCAGATCATTCTAAACAGCCGTGCCGGATATTTGCGAATAAGTGGATTGGTTTCTGTGTTTGTTCTGAGAGGATGCAGGGTCAGAGGTTAAATTATATTTTTGGGCTTTTTACCCTTCCAAATAGAAATGCCATGGTCTTCCTGGCCTCCTAACACCCAACTAAAAAATGATCTTACATACTTGTTCTCTCCAAAATGTTAGCCACTACCTACATGTAGCTATTTAAAATTTAATTAAAATTGAATAGAATTAAAAATCTAGTTCCTCAGTGTCTTAGTTATCTAGCGCTGCTATAACAGAAATACCACAAGTGGATGGTTTTAACAAACAGAAATTTATTCTCTCACAGTTTAGGAGGCTAAGTCCTAATTCAGGGTGCCAGCTCTAGGGGAAGGTTTTCTCTGTCGGCTTCGGGGGAAGGTCCTTGTCTCCTTTCAACATCTGTGGGCCCGGCATTCCTTAGAGATCTCCATGTGTCTTGGCATCAATCTTCTCTTGGGTCTAAGAGGTTCTTAGCACAGGGCCCCTGGGTCCAAAAGATGCACTCTGCTCCAGGCTCTTCTTTCTTGGTGGTAGTGAGGACCCTCTCTCTTCTTGCTTCTTTCTCCTTTTATCTCTTATAAATTAAAAGGTACGACTGAAGGAAAGGGGTAACTTGAATAAGAGTGGTAAGGGTGGTGACTAGGGTCAGGGCAGTGACTTGAGTCACAACCTCTAGTAAGGCAGTGACTCAAGGTACATCCCACCCTAACGCTGCCTCATTAACATAATGGACAACTCACTCCCAAATGAGACCATAACCACAGGCATAGAGGTAGGATTTACAACACATCACAAAATGGAGGATACTTAGATCACAAAATGGAGGACAACCACACAATACTGGGAATCGTGGCCTAGCCAAGTTGACATATAATTCTGGGGGACACAATTCAATCTATAACACTCAGCTAGTGGTTACCATGTTGGATAGCATAGATATAGAACATATTCATCATCACAGACAGTTCTGTTGCACAGCATTACTATACACTAAAGGTGATCATGCTCTTTAGCATTGCGAAGCCCCTAGTTCGAGGTGGTACAGTGCCCTAGATTGGAATTCAGAAGACATGGGCTTTTACCTTGGTGCTAGAACTAGTTCTATGACTAGTTTTATGAGTTTTGCTGTGATAATCTCTCTCATCATCAGTTTCTGCATCTATGACATGGGGATTACCAAATCAATCTGGCTGGTTAACTGAATATAAAGGTGTAACATCCTAACCAAAAACAGGGAATTTGTAATTTCATAGTGACTGACCACAAGTAGCAAACATTCAGAAATTATTGCTCTCAGATTGTAGTTGGGAACAATGAGCCTTCTAGTTCAGATGTTCCTGCTCAGGTTTTTCTATCAGGATTTCTGGGAAGTCTGCCTATGGGTGAACGTTGTGACCTCTGATCGACTTTCTCTTTAACGGGCCACCTCTACAGCAGGTGTCAGTTGTACTTTCTTGATGTAATTAATGAGGGACGTGTATATGACTCTCCCCCCATATACAACAAAGGAGAGCTTCTAATGTCCTTGTGGATTAGCTTATGTTCATCAGGAGACAGGCAATGCCGCATGGGGTCTACCCATAGATGGGCCTGCCCAGTCCACATCCCTGAAACAGGAACTTCTCCAACCCCGAAGGAACTCCTAAAGGAGAACATGCTGGTTTGCCCTAAATAGTTTCAACTTCAAAAGGTTTCAAACATACCCTAAAGGGGAAAACTTAGAAGCATTAAACAGGTCACTATACATTTATTGACAGGTGACCCAAACATTTTGAGAGGTAAAAGGCATTAATTTTTAAGTTTATGTCTGGACTATCTAGTCTTGGTTACCTATTCCACAAAAATGGAGGATACCTCTTGTTTTGACCTCTCTTTATCTATTGTCTTCAGTATGCTTTTGGAGTTCTGTTCTTTGGACCCAAAGAAACCATCCATTTGCCACTGTGGGCCAAAGGAAGAGATGATTCTAATATTCCTCAATTAGAACATTGCCTTGCACTCACAGCTTGCTCCCAACTCAAGTTTCTCCAAAGGGTGTGACCATGGACTACACAAAAGCTTGCCCTCTTGCTGGTGGCGATAGTGGTGAGATGGTTGTACTTGTAGTCTGTACTCTGGAGGCAGCCTTTATTGTAGAGAGGATGTCCACCGTAGGGCGGTGATTCTCAACCTTTAGTATCATCAGAATCACCTTGTTAAACCGCAGGCTGCCCAGCCCCACCCTCAGGGTTTCTGATTTAGTTGGTCGAGATGCGGGTGAGCGTTGTTGTGCGTTGCCATAGCGTCATCAGGGGTAGGATGTGAAAACGTGTTGTTTCTAACAGGCTCCTAGGTGATGCTGATGTTGTTGGTCCAAAGACTAAACTTTGAGAACTACTGCTTTAGGGCCTTCTTAAATGTGATCCCAGGTGGACACAGGCAAGGGGTAAGTGTATTTCTCCAAATGTCTATTTGCTTACGTTGTTGTCAACTTGAGTAGCCTGAGCAAATGAGATAATAGTTAATACTTACATAGCTCTTACTATGTTCCAGGTACTGTTCTAAGTGCTTAAATATATTAACTCATTTCATCCTCACAAAACCTGTGTAAGGGAGGTATTATATTACCCTCTGTTTTACAAATGTGGCACAGAGAAGTAACTTTGCTAAGGTGCACAGCTAAAGTAAGCAGTGGAGTTGGTGTTTGAACTCAGGAAGTCCGGTGTGGGAGGATTTAGCCACTATACAATACTGCCTCTCCCTTCAACCCCCTCTCTCCCAACTTCATCCCCACCCCTCAGCAAATGACTACATTCCTTGAAGAGACTGCTCCTTGGGAATGTCTCCTAAATGCGATGCTAACAACCCTAAGGCTGTTTGATGTCAGTCTTGGTCAAGTTTATTTTTTAATACCTCGTAACTATAACAGAAGGGGAGCCCTGGTGGCGCAGTGGTTAAGAGTTTGTCTGCTAACCAAAAGGTTGGCAGTTTGAATCCACCAGCTGCTCCTTGGAAACCCTATGGGGCAGTTCTACTCTGTCCTATAGGGTGGCTATGAGTTGGAATCGGCTCCATGGAAACTGGTTTGGTTTTTGGTTTTGGAAAACAGAAGGAGTGCTGGTGGCACAGTGATTAAAGTGCTCGGCTGCTAACCGAAAGGTCGGTGGTTCAAACTCACCAGGTGCCCCTCAGGAGAAAGATGTGGCAGTCTGATTCCATAAATATTACAGCCTTGGAAACCCTACAGGGCAGTTCTACTCTGTCCTATAGGGCCACTATGAGTCGGAATTGACTTGATTACACTGGGTTTGGCTTGGTTTGGGCTTAACTATAACAGAGTACAGTTTGCCTATACCTCATCATCTTGGGAGTATCCCCGAACTCAGTAATTATTATTTTACAAGGGATGTAGACACACTTTAACAAACAAACACATGGAAATCAGAGTGAAGATAAAGAAATAATAAACAGGAAAGAGAAACTAATAACGCAGTAGGTGGAAGCGTAAAAATAACCAGATGGAAGGTCAAGGTAGATAAAACGTGGGAAATAAGGATTTTATGGGGGGAGAAAGACTCAACATGCACACTAGGAAAGTTAATCTGTGGCTAGATGTCACCCTCAGAAAGTATACATACAGCCAAAAGGAGAGAATACAGAGAACAAGAAGGAGGGGCAATTAGTAGAAGGAGGGAGACAAAAGATGCCACTAATTGGATTTTGAACTCCAGTTATTATGACTGGGCATTTGACTTATATCAACATTCCTCTTTATCTTTAAAATATTTTGCGATCTTTTAAAATACAGGAAACGCCATTTGAATTCATCCCAACTCTGACCATTTGAGTCCTGTTTGCTTGATTGTTTATTTTTTCTTCAGCAAAAGAACTTTCGTTAAAGGTTGGCATGCAGGATAAATCTTTTAGAGGAAAGACGGGGAAATAATTCAACGGGAAGGAAGGATTCATTATGACAAGGGCCAGGTCAGGGAAATGGCCACATAATTGCATTCCTGAAAGCAGAGGCTGGCGAAAAACTAAACCAGCGTTAAGGCTGTTTGCTCTGCCCTGGGATCGAGTCAGGGTCGCTTTGGAGGCCAGCCACAGAGCCTGAGACTCCGAAGGTTCTGTTTTAGATTATGGGCTGAGTTCACCCAAGGGGTACGGAGTGGGGAACAGTATGGATGATGTCAGCTGTAGCCTGATGGCGGGCGTCCTGCACACAAGGATTCCATTACTCCATGGAACTTCTCTAGGACTTAGTTGTTCCATTATATGAGGCAGAGGATGGTGGGTGGGGAGGAAGGCAGCATTCACCTTCATTCCATCCCCTTCCCGTTAGTTGTTAGACTCTTTTCTTCATGCTTCTATTTTGAGTCAATGGTAAATGCTTGGATTTTAAAATGGTATGCTTGGAAAATGTATTACCTTTCCCTCAAAACTAGTTCCTATCCAGTCCAACAGTAATTTTCCAAAACTAGGTCCTATCCAGTCCAACATTAGTTTTCCAGTCACGCAGCTTACAAAGTCACTTTTTCTGTGATGTCTTTGAGAATTCATCCTCTGGGGTCCATACTCCTCTTCCCCTAGGCTCCCCTCATTCCTAGAGAAGAGTTACCTGTGAGGCCATGTTACTATATTTTATTGAATCTAAGACCACATTGGTTGCAGAGAAAGAGGACCATTATTTTACATACCATTAAGAAAGAAAAAAATTCTGCTTATTAAATTATAGGAAACACCACTGGTTATAAAATGTATTCCAAATTCAGAAATATTACAACAATGGACTCAAACACAGCAACAAACACGAGGACAGCAGGGGACCAGGCAATGTGTCATTCTGTTGAGCAGAAGGTCACCGTGAGTCAGAGCCGACTTGATGGCAACTAACAACAATACTGTCCAGAAACAGCAGATTCTTGTGGTATCTCCTGTATTAGACTGTAAGCTCCTTGAGAGTAGTGATTGTGCGTTAGTTTCTTACCTCTTAAGCCACCTCCCAAGGCAGAGAATAGCTTTTTGTATTTTCCAAGCCAACTTGCTAACCAGGTTGACTGAATTGAGTGTGTGTGTTTAATCATGCATTTACATATATAGAACTTTATACCCATTTTGTCCTTAAATTTTCCCAAGAAAACTTAGGAATTGGTCAGCTATTGAAATCTTTTTCCTGTTTTATAGCCAATCAACCTAAGACTCAAAGATGTGACCTGACATACCCATGGTCACATGGGCAGTAAGAGTTGGAACTACAACTTGACTCCAGCATTTTTCCATGCTTTCCATGTTCACGACATGGTAGAAAACAGACAGATATGGACCCCTCACCTTCCACTCGCGCTCGCAAGTAAAACTCTACATTTGATTAGAAAATAACGACTGTGTCTGTGCCCCTGTATGCTCTGGCATGGGGTCCCTTATTTTATTCTCCGTGGCAGCTACCTGTCAACAAGCGGTGTTTGGAGTTGATGGCAGGGAGTTTGTACACACCAAGACTATCTAAACAGACCATTAAGTGGTAGTAAAGTAACACATGTGAATGACAGGTCAATAAATTCCCAACAACTGATGTTGCCTGCAAGGAGCTGGCGTTGCTGAGTGTTGTTGTGTTTACATAAAATCAATTTTACGAGTGATCTTAAATAATCAGGGAAGACGCCACCATGCCCAGTACGTTCTACACTCATTGTAATAGCTTCCGCATTCATCTCATTGATCTGTTTTGTTTAATATTATGTGTAGGTTGTTTTCTCCCAAGCTGCTGTCTTCTCCAATAGAGTCTGTATGAGAGGCTGAAACGCTACCTTATGACGAACCGAGACACACATTCTTGTCAGTATTTTACAAGCTAAAGACCCTGAAGTTACTCATTGGCAGAGTCTTCACAAAGCTCAGCCTTAGGCTTATTTTAGTTTAATTCTCTACTCTCAAGCCCTTAAAACATTCGGAGGGCAGATAACTTGGGGGAGAGGGGTGGATACCGTTTTATATAAAACACAAAAAGTTGGAGGAAAAGTAACAATTATCTATGTTGAGTTTTATGACAATCGTGGAGAACATTTAGACCAATGAGAGTTAATTTCTTAACCTTCTGGATGATGCTTATTTATCCTTATGAAGTTTAAGGAAAATGGACTTTCATAGGCATCAGACAGCCATTGATGGTGCATTGGCAGGGCTACAGGATGAAGTTGATGGTGCCATTGGGGATGACATTTCCTTTAGGAAATTTCAGTTAGACAATCCTATGCCACTGATTTACAGCAGAAGCATCATATCACTTCAGCTGCTTCATCAGGTACAAGGGATCCACTCTGCCTTGTGACTGTGGGGGCTATAAATCCACATTTACCATGGGACGCCACGCGTTCCATCTGTTCCCTAAAGTGCCTACATAAACTAAGTCTGTAAGCCATCTGCAAAGTGCCCTCATGCATGCATACCGGAGTCTTGTGCTAATGCAGCATGGTGATTTTGCAACTTCAAATAAGGTTGGTTTTAATTGTCATTGTTAAGATCAAATGCTTTGCAGCTGTCTCTTGTCTGTAGATGAAAAACATGACCTTGATGGCTAATGTGAACTCTTTCTATTTCACCACCTAAATTGCTATACTTCAGTGCCATGTGTATATAGCACGTACTTAAATATTTTTGAAGTAAAAAAAAATGTGATTAGGAAAAGATTATGGGCAGCAATATGGAAAAAATACAGGACTCTCAGATAAAAATGTGGGTACTGGTTATTGCTTGCCAACTGGTGAGCCATGTGACCCTGGCTGAGAGAAGCAACCCTTTGGGCCTCATTTTCTCCATGTGTAAAATGGGTATGTTGGATTAAACAACTCAAAGATCCCTTCCAGTTCCAACATTTGGGTTCTACATTTTAACTATATTCTTCCCATGTATAACTCTAACCCTGTTCAAATTGTCTTATCTGGGGAGCATGACCCAATGTAGAAATTGTATCTCTTCCTGTTTCCTTTACTCTACAATCCCAAGTAAACCTTTATCTAAACCAGGAGAGTTTCGTTTTAGTTACTGAGCTCTTAACCAATGCGCCACCAGGACTCCATCAGTTATCATTAGTCACCTATTTTAAACAAAATAACATGCTATAAAAGATGACTTAATTAACTCTTGTTGGTAATTTTTATCTGCTTAAGAAGACCTTATTTCCTATTAGCTTACTTTAAGTAAAAATACAAAAGTAATTTACATACAGAAATATCTGACTTACACAGTGTCATGCCTAGCATGTAAGAATGTGCCTATTCTGGTAAGTCTGTTTATCTGACCTCCCCATGTGCCTATCTGCACATTTCTCACTCGTCTGCCTTGTCTTTACAAGCAATACACAGTTCCGAAATGAACAGTGTTTTCTCAAGTCCCCTTTTCAATATGGTTGATATTTAGTCTAACAAGAAAAGAAGAGAAAGGACGATTAGACAAAGTCCAGAAGTACCTGTTCTTTTGCTGCTGATAAGCTCATTTGTGTAGGGCATGTCTGAGTGGAATATGTCATTAGCACAATGTACTACTTGTCCAAACATCTGTAGGTCACATTATTTCTCTACAAGCCAGTGAGAGAAAAACTAAAACCAAGACAGGTTATTAATCACTTACTCAGAATTTCTTAAGCAACACAGAAAGAATAAAAAAAAAAAAAAAAAAGAGCATAATGGATTTGAAAGAAGATTACATAGAAGAAAAACAAGGCATTTTTCAATACTGTGAAATGAGCCCACCCAGGCCCCACTAATTCCACTTTTTGCACACAGCGTACTGGTAGGCTCTGGAGGCTATGAGGGGTTGGAAATGGGACCCGTGCCTAGCTGAGGACGCTCTGGTGGGTCTCATTTTTTCCAGAAGGAAATGTGAGTTCAGAGTTGCACGTCTTCTCTATTTGTGTTGGAACTGCTTCCATCAGGGGTGTGGGAAACCCCATGGTTGGAATAAGCCAAACAATTGTCAGGACAACCTGATACCGTAAGGAACAGGTAGACCTGGAAAGAAAAGTTCAAGTGTCCATTAATGCCAACTGAAAAGAAACAGTGTGGTTTCCTGGCTATCCACAGTTGTCAAGGTGATGGGGAATTGTACCAGTAGGTGAACTTTTACACATCTGTCAGCAAAAGCCTGTTTCCAGATAAAAAACTCTACTACTCAGGAACAGCATGTGCATTGTGGACTCTCCCAGGAGGATGTCAGCTTCCCAGACAAGGAGTGGATCACAAGGCGACATAAAGACAAGGTTGTATCTGGGACCATAAGGACTGGTAATTACTCACAGAGACAGAAATCCCTTCTTTCAGTGTACTCTACACTAGTAAAAAGAAAATTCTGAGATCAGCTGGAATTGTCTCCTACTGGACTACCTGTGGAGCCCTGGTGGTGCAGTGGTTAAGAGCTCAGGCTGCTAATCAAAAGGTCGGCAGCTTGAATCCATCAGCCGCTCCTTGGGAACTCTATGGGGCAGTTCAACTCTGTCCCACAGCGTCACTAGAGTTGGAATTGACTGGATGGCAGCGGGTTTTGGGACATGTATTCCCCAAACATTAATGGAGTCCCTACTATGTGTTATACATTAGACACTCTTCTAGGCCGTGATGGTAGGGCTTACAGAGAGGTAGGGAGGTGGCATTGTAGGGGGTAGGGATGTGGTAAGATATACAAAGTGAAGTGGGAAAAATACCATTTTATGTGGCAGATTGTACACAAGTAAATCATAATAGCTTGACTTTGAGGTTTGCTTTCTAAACAAGTGCAATACGACATTGGACTTGCAATAAAATAATCCTCTGAGAGCTCACATTTATAGGGTGCTCCCAATGGGCCAGGCATGGTTCTAAGAGCTCTATATGGATGAACTTACTTACTCCTCATTAATACTGAAGAGGTATGTGCAACATTATCCCTATTTCATAGAGGAAGAAATTGAACAACATAGAGGTTAAATAACTTCCCTCAAGGTCACATAGCTAGTAAATGGTGGATAGAGACTTGACTCTAGGGAGTTTGAATTCATAGCCCACGCTTTTAATCATTCCCTTTCCAAAAAAAACAAAACAAAATAAAACAAAGGTATGGGTAAATGATTATAAAAAACAAGTTACCATCGAGTTGACTCTGACTCTCCTATGTGTGTTAGAGGAGAATTATACTCCACAGGGTTTTCAATGGCTGATGTTTTGGTTTTCAATGGCTGATCATCAGGACTTTCTTTTGAAGCATCTCTGGGTGGACTTGAGCCTCCAACCTTTCGGTTAGCAGCCACATGCTTTAATCACCATTTGCACCACCCAGGGATGGCAAATGATCATGTTGTTGTCATTAGTTGCCATCCAGTAGATTCCAACTCACAGCGAACCCATGTGTGCAGAGTAGAACTGCTCCGTAAGGTTTTCAAAGCTATGGTCTTTCAGAAGTAGACTGCCAGGCTTGTCTTCCAAGGCATCTCTGGGTAGGTTCTAACCGTCAACCTTTTAGCTAGTAGTTGAACTCTTAACCATTTGTGCCCACCCAGGGATTCCTTCCATAGCAGGAAAATTATCCTCCATCAGCATGTAGACCCTCAATTTTGATCATGGTACATGTGTCCTCGCATACGTCCACATGTTTATGCATAGTCAGAGAATTTAGAGCTAGAAAGAATTGTACAGATTCTCTATCATCCAGTAGGTGGTGAAGCTTTATTAATTGATAAAGAAATATAGTCCCCCAAAGGACCTGAGTTTCCTTCAAGCAAAGGTTTTCATTACTTAATTGATACTTGTCAGCCCCATTTAGGCCCTTCTTTGATCCTTAAAATTAGTTATAGGCACCAAAGGACCCCCGAAATCTGATCACCTTGTCTGACTCAATAATTATCATACTATTGCAGAGCTACTTAATAAGGTGGTAACCATTGGTATAGAAACAACAGCAGTGTTTCATCCAGGAAACCTTCACCATTAAGGATTGATGGCTGTGATGTTGCTTACAACACCCACTGTTCCCTAGACACAAAATAGATCATCATTATGAGGTCATTCAGATCCAACAACAGGGTGATAGAAATACATTGTTATTACTGAGAAGGTTTTGGCTCACCTACTATGTGTAGGGTTCTATGTTTATTGCCTTGTTGGAAGTTAATGATTTTTCAGGAGTGGAATATGCTAATAGAAGATAATTTTCCAGGCCTTATTTTCTCCCTGGCAGATCTTCTATAACACAGTTTTGGTGCCTAGCATCATGGAGTAATGATTTTTCATTATTTGTTGACAACCTGGTTTATTTCTCACTGCTGTAAGTTTTCAGTAAAGGCTATTCAGCCAGGATGATAATCAGCACTTCCTGCACTAAATAAAAAGTAATGGGTTTCAGAAGGAGCCCTGGTGGCACAGTGGTTAAAGAGCCACAGTTGCTAACCAAAAGGTCGGCGTTTGACTCCACCAGTCATTCCTTGGAAACCCTATGGGACAGTTATACTCCATCCTAATAGGTTGCCATGCATTGGAACTGACTCAACAGCAACAGGTTTGCTTTTTTTTTTTTTTTTTTTTTCGGTTTTGGTTTCAGAAAAGCTACCCAGGAAAAAACGAAGAAACATAAATTAACCATAGAGATTTCCCTATGGTTTTTTTTGGATGTGGTTGTGTAGCTCTTTCCTAGGCAACAGCAACATTTGATCTGCTCAGCGTAGCTATATTTCTGCTAAAATCATTAGCACCTGGGGGAAGACACCTTGTTCACTCTGAAGAGCAGAACACCAATGTTAGGATGAATGCATCCATGCCAGAGGCGGCCTGCAAGGAATGTCTGCCATCTGCCCCTCTAGATTCTCTCTCAACTGTTCGTGTTCCAGGAGGTTGCCGTCTCCTCTGGCTTCTGGTTGGAGACTGATTGGCAGGTAAAAAGAGACTGAAGTTGAGATGCTTATTCCCCAGCATCCTCCCAGTTGGGGGCAGCAAGTTGGCTATGTTCTGTTACTGAAGGCCCCAGCTTATGTTCAGTGGCCATCCATCTGTGCTCTCCAAAACCTGGTAACTGTTTCTTCCCTCACCATTCAAGTCTAGGCATGGAAATAACCTCCTGCTATTTCTACTTCCAGTACACTTTATCATCCGTGTTGAACTTTCTTAACCCTACCTTCACCCTTAGGTTCTCCTCAGTTATCCAACCTCTGTTTCCTGCTGCAAAGTCCTCCCCTGGAACAACCGGTCCTGAGACTTGCCAACCTGTTCCCAATTCTAGAACCCTGACTCCTGTTTCCTGTGTTTTTTTGTGCAGGGTTTGAGCATACTGCCTGAATGTATCTGCATGCCTGACTCTGCTTGCTAGATGCTGACAACAGTTCCTAGCTCCACACCAGCTATGTCCACCCAGCCCTGCTACCCTGACCATTCAACCCTGCTCTTGCCTCTGCTTGGTCCTCTGGAGGCCAAGAAAGATTCCAGTTTGGACTTGACTTTATCTGCCAGTGGTTTGAAATACTGAAACCTACCAAGGACTTAATGTAATTATGAGCCTACCTTTTTTTTTTTCTTAATTTAATATATGATAGTTTGCAATCATGTACTCCATCTAGCCAAGCATTGCTCTGGCTTCTCACCTGTGAGCTACTCCGTTCCAACTTCTGGTATATTCTTTTTCTGCCTATTAGTCCCCCATCCGCTGGGGTTGGACATCAAACCATGACAAGGAAAAATGGCTTCTCTATCTGGACAAATCGTTGATGGTATCCCATAATAGCATTGACTCACAAAGTCAGAAGGAACTGTGTAAGGTTATGCGGCCATGTCCCTGCCACGGTAAACAGAAGGGAGTTTCTAGTCCCCTTTCAATCACCAGAGAAGAATATCCAAAAACGTGAGTCTTAAAACCATGAAGCAATTAATTCTCTAAGTACTTTAGAACATCGGGCAACTGGCCTACAGACTGGATTTGTAGCCAAAAATGATTAGAGAAGGAGAAACATTTAGAACCTCTCAACACTCATATGGCTGTTTATTCTGACATCTGGGAACTGCTTATCATCCTTACCTTGGTAGCTCAACAAAAGCAACCTCTCAAAAGTGTGAAGGTCTCTCGTGTGTTTCTAATATCCTTCATGGCTTTTCTGAATTCTCCTTGTTCACAGAACCCTCTTTCTTGATTTCCTACACTGGCTTCTTGTCTGGCAGACACATCAAGTGTGGTAGACCCCAAGCTCGGTCCTGAGACCCTGTCTTAGTCATCTAGTGCTGCTTTAACAGAAATACCACAAGTGGGTGACTTTAGTAAACAAATGGATTTTCTCACATTTAGGAGGCTAGAAGCCCGAATTCAGGGCTCTGGCTCCAGAGGAAGGCTTTCTTTTTCTGTGGGCTCTGGGGGAATGTCCTTGTCTCTTCTCAGCTGCTGTTTCTCAGTTCTTTGGTGATCTTCATGTGGCGTGGTATCTATTTTCCCCTATCTCTGCTTGCTTGTTGGTTGCTTGCTTGCTTAATCTGCTCTTTTATATCTCAAAAGAGATAGATTTAAGACACGTCCTACACTAATACTGCTACATTAACATAACAACACCTGTTCCCAAATGGGATTATAACCACAGGTACAGGAGTTAAAGGAGCCCTGGCTAAAGCACTAGGCTGCTAACCGAAAGGTAGGAAGTTCAAATGCATCAGCTGCTCCTCAGAAGAAATATGTGGCAGTCTGATTCCTTAAAGATTGCATCCTTGGAAACCCTATGGGGCAGTTCTACTCTGTCCTATATAGTCATTATGAGTTGGAACTGACTCGACCACAATAGGTTTGATTTTTTCAAGAAAAATTTTATAGGGGTTACGATTTACCATACATTTTTTGAGGGGATACAATTCATTTCATAACAGACCCCTTCTTCTGTACTCTATGCTCTCTCTCTCAGAAATCTCATCTTGCCCTTGGCTTTAAATACCACCTATATGCCAAAAACTCCAAAAATTGTCTCTCTAGCATTGACCTTTCTTGAATTCCACATTAGAATAGTCTCCTTGATTTTTCCCCTTGAGTGTGTGTCATGGATTGAATTACATCCCCCCAAAAATGTGTGCACCAATTTGGCTGGGCCATGATTCCTGGTATTGTGTGATTTTCCTATATGTTATAAATCCTCCTCTATGATGTTAATGATGGAAGGTGGGTGGCAGTTGTGTTAGTAAGGCAGGACTCAATCTATAAGATTGGATTGTGTCCTGAGGCAATCTCTTGAGATATAAAAGAGAGAAGTGAGCAGAGAGACAGGGGGACCTCATACCACCAAGAAAGCAGCGCCAGGAGCACAGCGCGTCCTTTGGACCTGGGGTTCCAGCGCAGAGAAGCTCCTAGTCCTGGGGAACACTGACGAGAAGATGGCTGACAGAGAGAGAAAGCCTTCCCCTGGAGCGGATGCCCTGAATTTGGACTTTTAGCCTACTTTACTGTAAGGAAATAAATTTCTCTTTGTTAAAGCCATCCACTTGTGGTATTTCTGTTATAGTAGCACAAGATGACTAAGAGAGTGTGTAATAGATATTTCAAACTAACACATCCAAATCAGAACACCTGACTTCCCTTTCTCTCTGTGCTTCCCCACCCAAACTTAATCCTCTATCATCTTCTTCCAAGTCAGTAAATGATACCACTATCCACTAAACTGCTTCGGCTACAAACCATCGTTGGTTCTTATCTTTCCCTTATAGCCACACTTCTCCCATGCATAAAATTGGCTAGGCTATGGTGCCCAGCTATTTGGTCAAACGCTAGTCTAAATGTTTCTATGAAGTAGTTATATGTGATTAGCATTTAAATCAGTTGCCCTTAAGGAGATTAACTTCCATAATGTGGGTGGGACTTAAAAGTAATACTGGAAGTTTCCTTAGGGAGGATTCTGCCTCCAGACTATAAACAGACATTTTTTCCAGAATTCCTCTTTCCCTCGCTGTCTGACTTGCCGATTTGGGACACATGACTGCTGGCATTTTCAGCCTGTCTCCTGACCTACGATTTTGGACTTACCAGTCCCACAACTGAGTAAGACAAATCCTCAAAATAAATTTCTCTCTCTCTGTCTATATATATATATACACATATTATACACATAACCAAACCTTTTGCCATCAAGTCGATTCTGAGTCATAGCGACCCTATAGGACAGAGCAAAACTGCCCCATAGGGTTCCCAAGGCTGTAATCTTTATGGAAGCAGACTGCCACATTTTTCTCCTGTGAAGCGGCTGGTAGGTTCAAACTGCTGACCTTTCAATTAACAGCTGAGTGCTTTAACCCCATGACACCTGGACATATATATAGATCTATACGTAGATCTATATAGAGATATATGTATATAGATATATGGAGTCCTGGTGGTGCAGTGGTTAAGAGCTACAGTTGCTAACCAAAATATTGGCAGTTTGAATCTACTAGCCAGTCCTTGGAAACCCTATGGGGCAGTTCTACTCTGTCCTATAGGGTCACTATGAGTCAGAATCAACTTGATGGCAATGGGTTTTTTGGTATCTATCTACTTACCACCCACCAACTTAACTATCTATCTTACTAGTTCTGTTTCTCTAGAGAATCCTGACTAAGACGATCAATAAATCCTGTGAACTGTAAATCAGTTAATCCTCCAAAACGTATCTCAAATCTATCCATTTCTCCCTTCTTGCAATTGGAAACTAGCATTCTCTCTTGCCTGGACCTTACTACAGCCTTCTTTTGGTCTTTTGGCTTCCACTTAATAGTGGAAATACAAAACTTTCTCCTCTCCATAGCCAGAGAGTGATTTATTTAAATCAGTGGTTCTCAGTGGTGTGGGAGTGTGTGTTGGGGGAGGATTTTGTCCCTACCCAGGGGACATTTGGCAATGTGTGGAGTAATTTTTGTTGTCACAACTAGGGTGAAGGTGTGCTACTGCATCTAGTGAGTAGAGGTCAGGGATACTGCTAAATACCCTTTTATGCATAGGACAGGCCTCATCACAAAGAATCATCCAGACCATATGTCAATAGGGCCAAAGTTGAGAAACCCTGATTTAAGTGGCAATCAGATCATGTCATACTCCTGCTTAAAATCCTCCAGTGGCTTCTGTTTGTATTTCAAAATCCAAACTTCTTAGCTTGGCCTAAAAAAACCAGTTGCCGTTGAGTCAGTTCAGACTCATGGCAACCCCGTGTGTTCAGAGTAGAACTGTGCTCCATAGGGTTTTCAACAGCTGATTTTTTGGAAATAGATCTCCAGGTGTTTCTTCCAAGGCACCTCTGGATAGATTCGAACCTCCAACCTTTGGGTCGGCAGTTGAATATGTTAACTCTTTGCACCACCCAGGACTCCAAGGCCTTAATTGATGAGGCCCCTCTATGCTTCTTGGATATCATCACATAGCCTGTTTTCCATTCTCACTTCTTGCCAACAGGCCAGGCTTGTTCCTCAAGGTGTTGGCAGCAGCTTGGAGCTGGGATTGCTCATCCCCCAGATTTCCCATGGTTCAGTGTCAAATGTCACCTCCTCAGTGAGGCCTCCCCTGACCACCCAACCTCAAATACCCCTCACATACTTTCTTTTGCACTGCCGTGTTTTATTTTCTGTTTGCATTTATTACTCTGATAATTTCTGGTTTACATATTGCTTATGTATTGATTGTCAGATCGTGAGAGCTGGGAGCATTTTAACCCTTTATCTGCAAAGCCAGAGTAAATGCTCTATAAGTATTTGTTGAATGAATTAACTTTATGTTTGCACAGTAAGTAAGGGTTCACTGGCTTTGTGTGTTTTTGAGTGGCCTAAAAAGGAACACCTGTACGCAAGAACAGTTGTTGCCCCAGGGCCAACATTTGTTCAAAAACACTTACTGAGCACCTCCCACAGGCTACTTCATATTTCTAAATGTTTGCAATCTTATCTTTACTGGCTTGCGTACAAATTCATTCACTTGTTCATTAGTTTGATAATCAGCAAGCTAGAAACTAGAAGGTGCTTTGGTCTTAACTATGATGGAGAAACATCTCCAGTCCTTTAGAAACCCTCAGTCTTGTGATGCCAGTACTATCTTCTAAGAAATCAACCATGATATTACTTCTTGGCTTATGGTTTGCCAAATTAGCACCTATACAGTACACTCTCAGTTCTTCAGCATGTCATTCAAGGATCTCCTGGCTTTGGCCTCTGTCTACTTTTCCAGTCTCGCCTCCAGGTTTTCCAACTGCTTTCCACATGCCACACCCTCCTCCAGGCCCATCATACTACCACACACTGTTAAGTCTTCCAATCCATGAGCATGGAATACTTTTCCATTTATGTAGATCTCTTTTAGTTTCTTGCAGTAGTGTTTTATAGTTTTCCTTGTATAAGTCTTTCACATCCCTGGTTAGGTTTATTCCTAGGTATTTTATCCTTTTGGGGGCTATTATCAGTGGTATTGGTTTCTTGATTTCCTTTTCAGAGACCTCTTTGTTAGTGTAGAGGAACCCAACCGATTTTTGTGTGTTGATCTTGTACCCTGCCACTCTGCTGAATCCTTCTATTAGTTCCAGTAATGATCTTGTGGAGCCTATGGGATTTTCTATGTATAGGATCATGTCATCTGTGAATAAGGATAATTTTACTTCTTCCTTTCCAATTTGTTTCCCTTTCTTGTGTAATTGCTCTAGCTAGGACTTTCAGTACAATATTGAATAAGAATGGTGATAAAGGGCATCCTTGTCTTGTTCCCATTCTCAAGGGGAACGCTCTTAATTTTTCTCCATTCAGACTAATGCTGGCTGTTGGTTTTGCATATATGCCTTTAATTATGTTGAGGAATTTCCCTTCTATTCCTGTTTTGCTGAGAGTTTTTATCAGGAAAGGGTGCTGGATTTTATCAAATGCTTTTTCTGAGTCATTTGAGAAGATTATGTGATTCTTCTTTCTTTTATTTATGTGGTGAATTGCGTAGACTGATTTTCTAATGTTGAACCATCCTTACATCCCTGGTATGAATCCCACTTGATCATGATGTTATTGTTTTTTTTGATATGCTGTTGAATTCTGTTGGCTAGAATTTTGTTGAGAATTTTTGTGTCTATATTCTGAGGAATATTGGGCTGTAATTTTCTTTTCTAGCAGCGTCTTTGCCTGGCTTGGTATCAAGGTTATGCTGGCTTCATAGAATGAATTCAGGAGTATTCCTTCCTTTTCTACGTTCTGGAATAGTTTGAGTAGAATTGGTGTCAACTCTTCTCTGAATGTTTGGTAGAATACTCCAGTGAATCCATCTGGGCTGGGGCATTTTTTTGTTGGGACTTTTTTTTTTTTTTTTTAAACGACATCTTCAATTTCTTCTTTTGTTATCGGACTGTTCAACTTTTCTACCTCTATTTGTGTGTATTTAGGTAGGTAGTGTCTGTCTAGAAATTTTTCCATTTCATCTAGGTTTTCAAATTTGTTGGCGTACAATTTTTCATAATATTCTATTATGATCCTTTATATCTCAGTTGGTTCTCATGTAATGTCACTCATCTCATTTCTTATTTTGGTTATTTGCATCTTCTCATTTTTTTCCCTTGTCAGTTTGGCTAGTGTTTGTCACTTTACTGATCCTTTCAAAGAACCAACTTCTAGCCTTATTGATTGTTTCTGCTGTTCTTCTGTTTTCTGTTTTATTTATTTATGTTCTGATCTTTATTGTTTCCTTTTTTTCTGGTGACTGTGGACTTATTTTGCTGCTCCTTTTCTATTTGTTTGCGGTGTAGGGTAAGCCATTGATTTTGGCCCTTTCTTCTTTTTTGATGTATGAATTTATTGCTATAAATTCTCCTCTGAGCATTGCTTTTGCTGTGTCCCAAATGTTTTAGTAGGTTGTGTTTTTGATTTATTTGATTCTAATAATTTTTTAATTTCTTCTATTACCAGTAGTTTTTAAGTAATGTGTTATTCAGTTTCCATGTATTTAATTTTTTCCTTGTTCTGTTATTGATTTCTAGTTTTATAGTGTTATGATCAGAGAAGATGCTTTGTATTATTTGATGTTTTTTAATTTACTGAGGCTTGCTTTGTGGCCTTAAATACGGTCTATTCTGGAGAATGATCCATGTGCCCTGGAGAAGAATGTATACTGTGCCGCTTTCGGGTGGTGTGTTCTGTATGTGTCTATGAGGTCGAGTTGGTTGATTGTGTTATTTAGATCTTCTGTATCTTTGTTGAGTTTCTTTCTAGTTGTTCTGTCCATCATCGAAAGTGGTGTGTTAAAGTCTCCCACTATTATTGTAGAACTGTCTATTTCTCTTATGTATATACATTTATCTCAGTTTTCTAGTGCTACTATATCAGAAATACTACAAGTGAGTGGCTTTAACAAATAAGTTAATTTTATCACAGTTTAGGAGGCTAGAAGTTCCAATTCACAGTGCTGGCTCTAGAAGAAGGCTTTCTTTCTCTGCCAGCTCTGGAGGAAGCTCCTTGACTCTTTTCAGTTTTTGTTCCTCAGTTCCTTGGTTCATGTGGCATCTATCTTCCCTCATTGGCTTGCTCCCTCCTGTGCCTAATCTGCTCCTTTTATATCTCAAAAGTGATTAGTTTAAGACACATCCTACACTGATATGGCCTCTTTAACATACGAAAGAAAACTCTACTCCCAAACGGGATTACATTTATAAGTACAAAATCTGTTAGACCTGTTGCTGTGAAGTCGATTCCAACTCATAGTGACCCTATAGGACAGAGTAGAACTGCCCCATAGGGTTTCCAAGGAGCAGCTAGTGGATTTGAACTGTCAACCTTTTGGTTAGCAGCCAAGCTCTTAACCACTGAACCACCCGCGGTTCCCATCCACTAGTACAGGGGTTAGGATTTACAACACATATTTTTGGGGGACACAATTCAATCCATAACAGTATTTTATCACAATTAAAAAAAGAAGAAGAGGAATAGGTGTAGGAAAATCACCTTCCCAATCCAGACTGCTTCAATGCTACCTTGATTCTAAAATTCTCCTAAGAAATCCAGTGAAGTCAAATTTTGGCTGGCCTAGGGGCTGATGCAATTCAACCAGCATTTACTGAGGCCCTTCTATGTACTCAGCCGTGAGGTGGATGCTCTGCCAAATAATACAAAAGCAGAAGTATTATCTTGCAAGTCAAGATGAGTTCATTCCTGTGTTCTCTTTTGCCATTTCAGGGGGAGGAGGTCCTGGAAAGGACCAAAACATGGGTAGAAAATTCTTGAAACAAAATGTGATCGATGCCATTTTGCTAGGTGTCAAGGAGGAGTGCTCAAATGCTACCAGTTTTTGGAACTGTCTACGAAAATGGTGCTCTGTGTCAAAGTTGAAAACTCAATTTTTCAAGTAAACGTTGATAAGTATGTATGTCTTTTACTTTTTTTGGCTGTTATTCTAACCTAAAGAGATACTGGAGATAATCTCTTTAGATCTCTAGATTGACATGTTTAGATTAATAAGAAAGAGATGATGAAAACTTAGTTGGCATAAAGAAGGTACAAGATAAGTTGCCTGTTTAAAGGTAATCATCTCCTTCCCATTCCTCAATCCAATTTTCTTTATAACATTCTTTCTGTTGCTACAGTCCTGAGGATTTGGTGGCAAAAAAGGCAAATATGGCTAGATTTTTGCCTGACCATATGTTCACCACTCTGGGAGTAATCTGCTCACCTCGTGAGGTAACATGAGGTCCATGGCCTATTCCAAACGCATGGATACTATTTAGGAAATGCTCTCACTCAAAACCCTTGAAAGAACCCATTAAGTCTGTCCCAGAGAGAGTTCATCTGCAGTTACAGAGACCCGACACGTGTTAAGCAATATAATAACTCAATTTAGATTAATAAGAATAATCCACTCTCACAAAGGTAAACTTTTTGAAAAGAGTTTTTGACTGGGGTTTAAGAACTGTGAACTATGAATAATTTGATTGTACCCTGTTAATTATTTATAGTTAGTTGTCCAACTTTCATCCCATTTGTCAAGGTCTAGCCTCCTCAGTTTTCTATGAATATTAATGGTATCTGTATAGATTCTAGGGAGCCCTGGTAGCACAATGATTAAGTGCTTGGCTGCTAACCGAAAAGTCAGCAGTTCAAACCCATCTGCAGGAGGAAAGACCTGCCAATCTCCTCCCATAAATATTACAGCCAAGGAAACCCTATGAGGCAGTTCCACCTTGTCCTATAGAGTCACTATGAGTCAGAATCGACTTGATGGCACACAACAACAACACAATATAGATTCTGAAGTCCCTCAAAACATAGGCTGTTTCTATTAATCTCATCATTTGTTTCACGCAATTAACACTTAATTACATTTTTGTGAGGGTACTGTTTTAAAATTTTCCACACATATTATATTCTGATATGGATTGAACTGTGTCCCCCCAAAAGATACGTTGAAGTCGTAACCCCTGGTACCTGTGAATGTGACCTTGTTTGGAAACAGGATCTTTGAAGACCTTGTCACTGAACATGAGGTCATACAGCAATAGGGTGAGTCCTAATCCCATCTGCGTGGTGTCTTATAAAAGAGAAGAGACAAGGAGAGTGAGACAGAGAAAGAACAATCGTGTGACAACAGAGGCAGATGCAGCTGCAAGCCAAGGAACACCAAGAATTGCCAGGAGCCACCAGAAGCTAAGTGATAGGCATTGAACAGATTAGCCTCAGAGCTCTCAGAAGGAATCAATAGGCTTGATACCCTGATTTGAACTTCTAGCCTCCAGAACTGTGAGACAAAAAAAATTCTGTTCTTTAAAGCCATTAACTTGTGGGGTTTTTGTTAAAGCAGTCCTAGGCATCTAAGACATCTTCCTAACAAAATAGGAATATCGAGGGACAGAAGGCAAAGCATTATGTTATAAAGGGAGGGAGAATGGGATCGGGGGTCAAGCATATGTAGGTTCAAATCTCATCTCTGCTACTTATTAGCCTTGCAGATGTGGCAAATTTCTTCATCTCTTTGAGCTACACTTTTGCCATTTGTAAAATTATTGTTGTTACTGGCAGGTGCTGTGGAGTCGATTCTGACTCTTGGCGACCCCATGAGCTGCAGAGCAGAATTGCTTAATAGTGTTCTCTTGACTGTAATCCTAACGGAAGTGGTAGCCTGGGTGGATTTGAACTGCCAACTTTTAGGTTAGCAGTTGAGTGCAAACTGTAATAGAAATAACAATACCCGCATTATAAGCTGCAATAAGTTTTAAAGAAAATGGTTACGAAGGCTTAGATAGTCCTTGATAAGACTTGAACAAGCGGTGATAAGACTTGAACAAAATTAGACACTGAACAAATGGTGGCTCAGTTGTATGTCTCACACCTACAGCAGAAAAATCAGTAGTAAACAATCTGTCCTTCACTCTCCAAAGAGATTCTTACACTTGTCGGAGTGTGATGTTTTAAGAAAAAATGGCCACACTGTTCTTTGACACCCTTCCCACAGAGGCTAGGGGTCTACGTTCCCTCTCCTTAAATGGAGACAGATTATAGCTGCTTCAGTAGGGCAGAAGTGTTGCTATGTGATTTCTGAGGTTAGGTCATAAAAAGCTTACACCTTATTGGCTGGAACAGTTGCATCAGAGCCACCGTATAATAAGTTTGATCACCCTGAGACCCCTAAGCTGCGAGAAAACCCAAACCATTTGAAGAAGGTTAACACTTTAGTCAATGATCCCAACCTTCACGAAAGGGACTGGGACCCAAGGATGTTTAAAGACTGCTAACCATCTTCTGGTTTTTCAGAATGACCCTGATTCTCTCACGAGTCTACTTATTCATTTATCAACAAATGTTTATTGAGTGGCTACTATGTGCCAGGCACTTGGCCTACAGCAGTGAACAACAAAACCAACAAGGTCCTACCTTCTTGGAACTTACCTTCTGGTAGACGGATGTAGACAATAAACCACATGATAAATAAACAAAGGAAGAAGTAAATTATATTGTATGCCAAAATATGGTAAGTGCTATTAAAAACAAAAAGCGCCTGTAAGGGGGGTCAGAAGTGTTGAGGTATGAACTGTGGTTTTAGATAGAATGTCAGAATAGGCCCTATGGAGAAGATGACATTTGAGCAGAGTTGGAAGGACGTTAGGGGGTAAACCGTGTAGCTATCTGAGAGAAGAGCAATCCAGTTAGGGAGGAAAGCCAGTGCAAAGTCCCTGAAATGGGAGTCTACCTGACATGTAAGAGGGATAACAAGGAGGCTAGCATGGCCGGAACATATCAGGGAAAGAGAGAGTAATAGATGCGGCTGGGGGTGGAGCAGATCTTGTAAGCCCTTGAGAGAAATGGGGAGCCATAGGAGTTTTCTAAACAATGAGTGATATGATGTGATCTGTGTTGTGTTGAGAAAAGGCTAGAGGGTATGGAAAGGGTGGAGACAAGTAGATTACTAGCAGGCTACTTCAATAATCTGAGTAAGAAATAATGGTACCTTGGACAAGGATGGTAGGAGTGAAGAAGTGGTTAGATTCTGGATATATACTGATGGTAGAGCCAATAGGATATCCTTATGGAACAGATGTGGTGTGTGAGAGAAAGAAAGGAGAAAGCATGACACCAAGGTGTGAGACTTGACAGCTAGAAGGATGGAGTTGCCATTAACTGAGATGGAGAAGACTGTGGGGGAGCAGATATTTGGGGCAGGGTTGGAAGTTGAGCTTTGAACTTGATAAGTTAGCTGCCCAAGTGGAGATGTCTAGTTGGTGGCTAGATGTATGAGTCACGAGTTCAAGAGAAAGTTCAGCTAGAGATACACTTTTAGGAATGCTTAATTATAGACAGTATAGGGAGATTTCTGGCTGGCCCTTTAGCCCACAACCCTTCTGTGCTTCCCCACAACACTTTGTTTATACCCCTGAAGTAAGCTTTTAAAATTTTTCTTTGTGCTATAGTTTTCCATATACTTTTCTTATTCTCATTTCTCAACAATATAGTCCTCAAATTGTGTTCTATCCAACTTTGTATTCCTTATTTTGCCTTCCAAAAATATTGGTTAAGTTAAATCAAAACATTCTTTTACGTTCTTCTCCGTAAGACTTCCACATTTTAATTGCCAAGATCTGTAGGTAGATTAAAAGTAATAATTTAATTTTTTCCCTTCTACTCATCATTTGCTATAAAATCCAAGCTATTTTAATTTTCTCTTTAATGTAAGTTATCAAGCCAATTTTTACGATTGACTATTTTTAAAACACTACAAATATTCACTGTAAATAAAACAGAAAAAAAATCAAAAGGCAAATTTTTGACATTTTTTTCTTCTACTCATAGTTTCTTGAAAAATTAGTCCTTTCACTTAGCTGTGTGCTCTTTGCTACCTCTGTGAGTCTCAAGTTTTTCATCCAAAAGATGAAGAAATAGGACTAGAAGATTCTAAAATTCCATAAATACTTCATTTTGAAAAATTCAGATTGGCTCTGTTAAATCACTAAAATTGCTGGGGATACTCTTGAATAAACCTACTTATTCTGCTCAAAACTAAATGTGATCAGAATAAGAAATAGAATTTGCAGTCAGTAATAATCTTTACTATAATTCCTTTCTACTAACTTGCAAATAGAGGATATTTTTAAATAAAAAAAGATTTCTTAGACTGATATTGAGTACTTTCAATATGTAATGGTTAAAAAGAGTCTTTTTCTGAGTTCTTGTTTAACTTTTTCTTTTTTTATTATAGGTGCATCTCATTTAAAAAAAGAAAAAAAAAAAGGATCCAATCATAAGGCGAATAAAAGTATTTTCTGTTTTGGCCCAAGTGTGTTTCATGAAACTTTGGATGCAATTTGCGTGACTAAACCAAATCTTGTGATTCTTACATTAAAACTGTCTTAGTTAAGACTATGTGGCCCCTGGACATGCTGCTGACTCAGAATTAAAGCCATTCCCAAAGTTCACTTTTCAGCCAAAGATTACCAAAAAAAAAAAAAAACCCCAAAAAACCCGTTGCTGTCAAGTTGATTCTGACTCATAGCGACCCTATAGGTCAGAGTAGAACCACCCCATAGAGTTTCCAAGGAGCGCCTGGTGGATTTGAACTGCCGACCTTTTGGTTAGCGGTCGCAGTTCTTAACCACTGTGCCACGAGGGTTTCCAGCCAAACATTAAACAGGCCTATAAAACAATAATACACTTGAGGACGTGCTTCTTACTTCAATTAAGTGTATGAGACCAAATGGACAACACCTGCCCAAAAGCAAAGACAAGAAGGCAGGAAGGGACAGGAAAACTGGACAAATGGACACAGAGAACCTGGGGTGGAAAGGGAAAAGGGGAGAGTGCTGGCACATTGCAGGGATTGTCACGAAACAATTTGTGTATAAATTTTTGACTGAGAAACTAAATTGTGCAGTAAGCTTTCACCTAAAACACAGTAAAATTAAAAAAAAAAAAAAGGGCAAAGGACCTGAATGGACATTTCTCCAAAGATGATATTCAAAGGGCGACAAGCACATGAAAAGATACTGGACATCACTAACCATAAGGGAAACGTAAATCAAACTCACAATGAGACACCGCTTCACGCCCACTTGTTGTTAGGTGCCCTTGAGTTGATTGCCCCAGAGGGGTTTCCAGGCTGTAATCTTTACAGAGGCAGATCTCCAGATCTATTTCGCCCACAGAGCTAGAGCTGCTGGATGGGTTCAAACCATTAAGCTTTTGGTTAGCGGCCAAGCACTTAACTGTTGCATCACCAGGGTGGCTATAATCAAAAAGTCGGATAATAACAAGTGTTAACAAGGATGCGGAGAAATCATAACTCTCATACACTACTGGTGGGAGTATCAAATGGTGCAGCCACTTTGGAAAACAGTTTGGCAGTTCCTTAAAATGGTTAAACACAGAGTTACCATTCCACTGCTAGGTACGTACCCAAGAGAAATAAAAACATATGTCCACACAAAACTTAGCACACAAATATTTACAGCAGTGTTATTCATAATAGTCAAAAAGTAGAAATGACCCAAATGTCTATCAACTGATGAGTGGATAAACAAAATGTAGTCTATCCACACAATGGAACATTGTTTGGCCACAAAAGGAATGAAGTACTGATAAATGCTCCTTGAAAACATGAGGCTAAGTGAAAGAATCCAGTCACAACAGACCACATATTATATGATCCCATTTATATGAAATGTCCAGAATAGATGAATCTATACATTAATGGTTGCTTAGGGCTGGGGGTTTTGGGGAAATAAGAGGGTGATAACTAAAGGATACTTTTTTTTTTTCCCCCGCGGTAATAAAAATGTTCTAAAATTGACCGTGGTGATGATTGCACAACTCTGCGAACGTACTGAAAACCACTGAACTGTACACTTTAAATGGGTGAACTGTGTGGTATGTGAATTATATCTCAAACCTGTTTAAAAGAAATGAAGGGAAAAAACTGCTTTAGGTAATGATGAGGCCTTAAAGAGCGTTGTATTTTCAATGTCTTGCTTTCTTTTTCCCTTCCAGTCTGATAACAGAGGGTTATATTTAATCATTAACATCATGACGACTTACAGTCTTCTTAAAACTGATGTGAGAGTCCAATCTGTAAAATGATATACATATTTCTAAAAGGCCCGATCAGGCTCAGTGGCTAGGAGTGGAAGTCAACCACAGGTAAAAGGAGAAAACCAAAAACCAACCAACCAAAGAAATACTCCAGTCAAAGAAGCTAGTGTAATGAAGAGGCTAGGTGGCTTTCACTGAAATGCTTCATCGTGTATAAAAGGGGTTAAAACACAGGGATTCCATCAGATTATTCAGATCTGGAAGCCCTTGGAGCATGGGGAGGCCAGCCAAGGAAAACCTTGCCCTAAGAAGAGATGGATGAAGAAGGTTTAAAAAAAAAAAAAAAATTAACTGGTTTCAGTGGTGGTACACAGTTCATCAGGCTTCTCAGGATTCATCCTGGGTGGATGGACCCACACACACCTCTGATATCACCGTCTGTAATTTAGATTTATTTATTTTAAAATACTTAGATAGCACTTTGTACCTTCCAGGCACTATTCTAAGAGTTTCATAAATATTAATATACTTAATTCTCCCGCAAGCCCTACGAAGAAAGCAGTATTAATGTCTCTATTCTCTTGGTGAAGACATAGGCGCAGAGACGTCCTGTAACTTACCCAAAGTTGCACAGCTCATAAGTGATGGAGCTGGAATTCAAACCCAGACAGTCTAAATCTAGAATGTGTGCTCATGGCCACTATGCTATGCTGGAAGGAAATGGGGGGTGGGGTGGGTGGGTGGCTAGATATTGCTAAGGTTTTGTGTGGTTCAAAAACTTCTACTTTTTCCACTTTACAAACTCAATATTACTAGGGAGGGTCCTTCAATAGTTGAGAAACAGCAAAGCACTGGCTATTTTTAAGTATTATCATCTCCATGTTCCCTCCATGCGTCCAGCTCTGTCACTAACAAACCAAACCTAACAAAAGCAAAACAAAATAACTGGGGCATTTAACTCAGCAAACTGGATGCATAATTTCGTTTACATTGAGTGGCTGAAAGCCGGGCACTGAGGGGAGACCAGCAAGATCTGTTTTCAGTTCCAACAACATATGATGAGGAATAATGATAATCTGGTTTGCTTTACCATGGGGAGGCTTTCCATGTCTTATGACAGCTGCTTTTCTCCTTTGTCCAAAAGAACGTAAAATAAATGAGTAGCTTACGCTTCTGAGTCCAGGAGGATGTTGATACAAGTTTTAGAAAGTAGAAGAACAGACTACCCCCAAGAGGAAATTCCAGAGAGGAAAAACATACCATTGGGGCACACTCTATCATGACCTGATTTAGTATCCTTTAAAACCACAGTCTCCTCGCGGATTTTCCTGATTACTGTCTTCAGAAGCATGAAAACGTTACATGGGATTTTCCTGATTACTGAATGCAAAAGCATGAGAAAGTTCTATGAGTCACACAACAGATTTGTCTAATTTGAAATCTACCGCCAGGCAATCCGGAGGGTTACATTTTTATCCCTTCTACTTGGAAGTTCTGGGAATAGGAAAATAAGTTAGTCGTAAGAAATCACATTCTCAAGATAGACCAGCATCTTTCTATCAATCATTCTTAACCTTTTTATGGGGGGGGGGGCAAAAATTCTTTTGAGATTCTGACAAAAGCTAGGGATATATTCCTCAGTAAAAGGCATGGCATACAGTTGCAATATATTGCAGTTTATTTCAGACGGTTCAGAAACATCTTAACTCCCTGTGATAATTAACGTTACCTGTCAACTTGGCTAGGCCATGATCCTCAGTATTATGTAATCACCTCCATGATGTGATCAGCCAATCAGTTGTAAAGGGAGTTTCCCTGGGGGTGTGGCCTGCAGCCAGCATATAGATGGACATTCTGGCAAAACTTGCTTGCTTGTTCTGGATCCCGTTTCTGTATCGTCATCTTACGATCTTTGGTTCTTCGGACTTGAGCCAGCAGCCTGTCATCTGATCTGCTGACTCTGGGATTCGCCAGCTCCACAGCCCTATGAGCCAGCAGCTTGCCATCTGACCTGCCAATTCTGGGTTCATCAGCCACATGAGTCAGGAGAAGCCTCCAGCGGATGCTTGACCCATGAACTTTGGGACTTCCCAGCCTCAACAACAGTGTGAGCCATTTCCTTGAGATAAATCTCTCTCTCTCTGTGTATGTATATATATACATAATGTATATATACATTAACATTTGTTGTTGTTATTAGGTGTCATCGAGTTGGTTTCAACTCTTAGCAACCCTACGTACAACAGAACGAAACACTGCCTGGTCCTACGCCTTCCTCACTATCATTATGCTTGAGTCCATTGTTGCAGCCACTGTGTCAATCCATCTCGTTGAGGGTCTTCCTCTTTTTCACTGACCCTCTACTTTACCAAGCATGATGTCCTTCTCAAGGGACTGATCCCTCTTGATAACATGTCCAAAGTATGTGAGACAAAGTCTCGCCATCCTTGCTTCTAAGGAGCATTCTAGCTGTACTTCTTCCAAGATAGATTTGTTTGTTTTTCTGGCAGTCCATGGTATATTCAATATTCTTTGTCAACACCATAATTCAAAGGCATCGATTCTTCATCAGTCTTTCTTATTCATTACCCAGCTTTCACATACATATGAGATGACTGAAAACACCACGGCTTGGGTCAGGCGCACTTTAGTCCTTAAAGTGACATCGTTGCTTTTTAACATTTTCAAGAGGTCTTTTGCAGCATGTTTGCCCAATGCAATGTATCTTTTGATTTTTTAACTGCTGCTTCCATAGGCATTGATTGTGGATCTAAGTAAAATGAAATCCTTGACAACTTCAATCTTTTCTCCATTTATCATGATGTTGCTTATTGGTCCAGTTGTGAGGATTTTTGTTTTCTTATGTAGAGCTGTAATCCATACTGAAGGCTGTGGTCTTTGATCTTCATCAATAAGTGCTTCAAGTCCTCTTTACTTCCGGCAAGCAAAGTTGTGTCATCTTGAGTCTTCCTCCAATCCTGAAGCCTTCTTCTTCTTCATATAGTTCAGTTTCTCAGATTATTTGCTCAGCACACAGATTTAATAAATATGGTGAAAGGATACAGCCCTCATGCACAACTTTCTTGACTTTAAACCACGCAGTATCCCCTTGTTCTATTCAAATGACTGCCTCTTGGTTTAAGTACAGGTTCCTCATGAGCACGATTAAGTGTTCTGGAATTTCTGGAGTTTCCATTCTTCGTAACATTATCCATAATTTGTTACGCTCTACACAGTCAAATGCCTTTGTATGGTCAATAAAACACAAGTAAACATCTTTCTGGTATTCTCTGCTTTCAGCCAAAATTCATCTGACATCTGCAATGATATCCCTTGTTCCATGTGCTCTTCTGAAGCCAGCTTGAATTTCTGGAAGTTCTCTATTGATGTACTGCTGCAACTGCTTTTGAATGATCTTCAGCAAAATTTTACTTGTATGTCATATTAATGGTATTGTTTGATAATTTCCACATTTTGTTGGCTCACCGTTCTTTGTAATAGGTTACAGACAGGGATCTCTTCTAGTCAGTTGGACAGGTAGCTGTCTTCCAAATTTCTTGGCATAGAGGAGTGGGCACTTCCAGCACTGTATCTGTTTGTTGAAACATCTCAATTGGTATTCTGTCAATTCCTGGAGCCTTGTTTTTCGCCAGTGCCTTCAGTGCAGCTTGGACCTCTTCCTTCAGTACCACTGGTTCTTGATCATATGCTACCTCCTGAAATGGTGGAACATTAACCGATTTTTTTGGTACAGTGACTCTGTGTATTCCTTCCACCTTCTTTGATGCTTCCTGCGTCATTTAACATTTTCTCCATAGAATCTTTCAGTATTGCAACTCGAAGCTTGAATTTTTTCTTCAGTTCTTTCAGCTTGAGAAATGCCAAGAATGTTCTTCCCTTTTGGTTTTCTATCTCCAGGTCTTTGCACATTTCATTATAATACTTTACTTTGTCTTCTTGAGATGCCCTTTGAAATCTTCTGTTCAGCTCTTTCACTTCGTCATTTCTTCCTTTTGCTTTAGCTACTCGATGTTCAAGAGCAAGTTTCAGAGTCTCTTCTGACATCCATTTTGTTCTTTTCTTTCTTTCCTGTTTTTTAATGACTTCTTGCTTTCTTCAAGTATGATGTCCTTGATGTCATTCCATAACTCATCTGGTCTTTGGTCATTAGTGTTCAATGCGTCAAATCTATTCTTGAGATGATCTCTAAATTCAGGTGGGATATACTCAAAGTTGTACTTTGGCTCTCATGGACTTATTCTAATTTTCTTCAACTTCAACTTGAACTTGCATATGAGCAATTAATGATCTGTTCCACAGTTGGCCCCTGGTCTTTTTCTGACTGATGATATTGAGCTTTTCCATCATCTGTTTCCACAGATGTAGTCAATTCGATTCCTGTGTATCCCATCTGGCAAGGTCCATGTGTACAGTCACCATTTATGTTGTTGAAAAACGGTATTTGCAATGAGAAAGTCATTGGTCTTGCCAAATTTTGTCATGTGATCTCTGGCATTGTTTCTGTCACCAAGACTGTATTTTCCAACCACCAGTCCTTCTTCTTTGTTTCCAACTTTCACATTCCAATCACCAGTAATTATCAATGCATCTTGATTGTATATTTCATCAATTTCAGACTGCAGAAGTTGGTAAAAATCTTCAATTTCTTCATATACATACATATATATACATACATATAGTCACTATGAGTTGGAATTGACTCGATGGCAATGGGTTTGCTTCTCTAGAGAACCTAGTCTAAAATATTTGGTACCAACAGTGGTTCTAGAGAAACAAAATCATAAGGATGAATCTTCTAGATTGGTTATCGAGCCTGACTAGTCTTAAAGGTGCTGATGACTCTGCCTCCAGTAGTGAAGAGGGTGCTGCTAATTCATGGAATGAGGTGGCAATATTAATACACAAAATATCACCATCAATGGATCATGTATTAATTAGAGGCGAGGCTCTGGGTGATCGCATGGTGATACTTTTCTATAATTTTGTCAGAAGGAGAAGTATAGGAAATCTGGTTGGATGGTCCTACTTTTGCTAGACAAAATGGTGAAAGAAAGAGATGACCTCAGAACTTCAGAGTCACAGCTCAAATGCCACGTAAAAGATCTCAAAGTTGCCGCTTGTGCCCTGAAAGAAAGACTGATGTCTTGTAGTACAGAGTCTTATAATAAGACTGGCTGAATTACAATGCCAATTAAATTCCCAACCTCGAACGGTGTCTGAAGTTAAAGCAAGAGCACTGACTGGGAAGAAATGGGATCCCGAAACTTGGGATGTAGACGTATCGGCAGATAATCAAGAAGAGGGGGACACGGAGCCAGTAAATTCTGTTGAATCAATCCTGCCAATAGACCCAGTCCTCCCATCTGAAGAGATGACTCCATCTTTGTTTGCTAAGCCACACTCCACACACAACTATTACTACCTTGACCCCCATCTGATGAATTTAACCCAGCTGTGTCTGAAGAGCCTTTGTCCGAGATCTCACCTGGGGCAGCGTCTGAGTCACTGACTGGGGTATCTCCCGGGGTAGATGCTTTATAAGACATTGCTGAATGTCCCTAGGACCCAACTCACCACACATTTTTGCTTTTAAACCTATAGCTTGATTTAAGTCCCAGAGAGCCCCAAAAGGTGAAGTACGAAGTGTGACCCAGGAGGAGGTATGCTACACTGCAAAAGAAATGCTTGACTTTTGTAATACGTACAAACAGAAACCTGGTAATATGTGTGGGAATGGCTGTTAAGGGTGTGGAACAATGGTGCAAGGAACATAAAATTGGATCTGTTTGTGTTTGTTGATATGGGTAGAGATTCTCCATTCAATGTTTCAGCTCGAGAGGTTAGAAAAGGATCTAATAGTTGATTTATTTGGTTTGCTGAAGCATGGATTACATGGTGGCCTACAGCTAATCAATCTGAAGTGCCACACCTGCCTTGGTATATGGTAGAAGAAGGTATCCAAAGACTTAGGGAAATTGGCATGTTAGAGTGGATTTATCAGGTTAGACACACAGACCCACATATGGAGTGCCCAAAGGACACACCTTCTACCACAATGGTGAGGAATTTGTGAAGGGAGCCCCAGTATCCTTGGAGACTTACGTGATTGCTATTTTATGTAAGTCAGATTTGACAGTGGGAACTTCCCTAACTGAATTAAGACACCTAACTACAATGGGGCTGATTGGACCCCATGGTGGTAGGGCCCAAATAACAAAGACCAGGTGGGTGTGGATACCATAATGAACAGCACAGTCAAAGCAGTAATCAGAATAGCCTGACTCATATAGACCTATGGCATTGGCTACTTAGTCATGGTGTCCCCAGGAGCGAAATAGATGGGAAACCTACTAAATATTTACTTGATCTGTACAAGCGGATGAATTCTAGGTCAAGTGAATGGCAGTCTAACTCGAATCACCAGAACAGAGCGTCATGGCTTCTCAATCAATTCCTAGACTTGAGCCAGTTTACAGACCCACAACCCCTTGAATGAAGGGGAGGTGGGGCTTGAGGAAGGACCCCACTGTACTGCTAAAAATTTATACTGTAAGTCTTTCTCCCATCCTTCCCCAAAGGGATGTATGGCCTTTTACGGAACCGACTGTTCACTGGGGAAAAGGAAATAATCACACTTTTGGCGATTACTGGATACTGGTTCTGAACCGACACTAATTCCAGGAGACCCAAAATGTCACTGTGGCCCATCACTCAGAATGGGGGCATATGGTGGTCAGGTTATTAATGGAGTCTTAGCTCAGGTCCATCTCATAGTGGGTTCCTAAATCCATCCTGTAGTGATTTCCCCAGTTCCATAACATGTAATTGCAATAGGCATATTCAGAAACTGGTAGAACCCCCACGTTAGATCCCTGACATGTGGAATAAGGGCTATTATGGCAGAAGAAGCCAAGTGGAAACCATTAGAACCATCCTACCTAGGAAAATAGTAAACCAAAAGCAATACCATATTCTTGAAGGGATTGCAGAGATTGGTACCACTATTAAGGACTTCAACAATGCAGGGGTGGTGATTCCCACGACAGCCCCATTCAACTTGCCTATTTGGTCGATGCAAAAAACAGATGGATCTTGGAGAATGACAGTGGATTACCATAAACTTAACCAGCCGGTGACTCTAATTGCAGCTGCTATTCCAGATCTCGTTCCATTGCTTGAGAAAATTAATACATCTCAGTACCTGGTGGGGCCCTGGTGTTGGAGTGGTTAAGAGCTCGACTTCTAACCAAAAGGTTGGCAGTTTGAATCCACCAGTCACTCCTTGGAAACCCTATGGGGCAGTTCTACTCTGTCCCGTAAGGTCGCTATGAGTCGGAACTGACTCTACAGTAACAAGTTTTTTTTTTTTTAAATTTTTTTTAAGGTTTATGCCTGTACTAATAGCCCAGATGCTTCAGGAATGAAGATTTGGGTCACCCCACCAGGCAAAGAACCACAACTAGCTGAGGTAGCTGCTGAGGGTAAAAGGAATATGGAATGAGTGGTGGAAGAAGGTAGTTCTAAATACCAGTTACGACCACATGACAAGTTGCAATTTTGGTTGTATGCATGTCAGTTGTACGTTAGGTGCCAAGTATGACTTTACAATTGTCTTTATTTAAGAAATTATGTATGGTTTCAGGAGATGTGTACAGGTGCCGAGTTGTAAACAGATGGATTGTGACAGTTAATGTTATGTGTCAACTTAGCTGGGCCATGATTCTCAGTATTATGTAATCACCTCCATGTTGTGATCTGATGTGATTAGCCAATCAGCTGTAAAGGGAGTTTCCCCAGGGGTGTGGCCTGCACCCAATATATATGTGGACATTCTGGCAAAGCTTGCTTGCTTGCTCTAGATCCTATTTCCTTCTTGTCATCATCTGATCTCCAGTTCTTGGGACTTGAACCAGCAGCCTGTTGTCTGATCTGTCTACTCCCTGTAAGCCAGCAGCCTGCTGTCAGACCTGGTGATTCTGGGTACACTAGCCCCTGCAGCCATGTGAGTCAGGAGTAGCCTCCAGCCAATGTGTGACCGTGGACTTGGGGACTTGCCAGCCCAACAACAGTGTAAGCTATTTCCTTGAGATAAATCTCTCTCTATGTCTCTCTCTCTATATATGTATGTGTGTATATATATATGTATGTGTGTGTATATATATATGTATATACAGACATACACACACACACACACACACACACACACACAGACACTTCACTAGTTTTGCTTCTCTAGAGAACCCAGCCTAAGACACTCTCTATCCTTAAAATCATGTTATGTATCATGTCCTAATGGAATTCTATAAATCGTTGAAGATGATAGTACAGAAACACTCAAAGGCTGGACATATTATTGCAACTAAGTCAAAGACTACTAGACCTAAGACTCTAGTAACTCTCTGTTCTCTCCATAATCACTTGGCCAAGGAAGGAAATTTAGGAGAAATGAGTATGAGAACACCCAGCTATGGTGGCCAATGTCAACAGGTGGAGCAAATGGTTAAGCGATCAATTATTAGGTGAAAGGTTGGCAGTTCAAACCTACCCAGAGGCACCTCGGAAGATAGGCCTGGAAAGCTTCTTCCAGAGGGTCACAGCCTTGAAAACCCCATGGATCAGTTTTATATTCTGATACACATGAGGTGGCCATGAATTGGAATATACTCAACATCAGCCACCACCATTATCACAGAGTCACGGAATTATGTGATTTTTGGTTTAGATTACTTTGCTTTTTCATAAGCATTACTGAATCTACTTGTGGTAAGATGAACAGTCTCAACAGCAGTTTTTCCCCAAAGAACATCAGTCTAACAGTTAAGTTTAACAAGTTAAGAGAAAATCAGTTTCCAGTAAAAACTAGGTGGAATAAAATAAAACAGGAAGGAAAGAAGACTCACACAAGGATGCCTACTGATACTGCCAAGCAAGGGAAGCAAATTTAAATTGTCCAGGGCAGAATGTCATGAGCCGTTCACTCATTCATAATTTATTCACAAATTAATTTAAGCAAGTTTCCACTGAGACCTACTATGTGGCAGGCTCTGTGATGTGGTGATATGCAATCGATTCAACACAGATCCTGCTCAGGAGCAATAAAGTGCTATGGGGATCCAAGCTGGGTGTCCTGCCTGCTGATGTCAATTGTGTCATCATCCATCCATGAAAGAGGTGAATGAGCCAACCTAAAGTCAAACTATGGGGAAGAGGCTATCATGGGTCTGAACTTTTGAAATAAAGGCAGGTATGAGTTGTTGGTGATGATGATGACAGTGATACCACCTCCAAAGGACAGATTATTACTCACATTCTTTCTGTACTCTAAGTGCCTCACATAAAACTTGGTACATAGTAGGTGCACAATTAGTGTTTGCTGAGTAGATGAAAGCTTTTGATTCTCATTTGGTTGGTCAATGACTCCACAATAGTCAGGGTAGGCATGATTATTCCCACTGTACAGATGAGAAAACTGAGTCTTAGCAAAATGAAGTGAAGGTCCAAAGGTGGCAAGGTTCATACGTTGCAGATCCATGTCTAGACTTCATGTCTTTTCAGCTCCTAGTCCAATGTTCTTTTCACTATATACGCAGCCCAGCAGGGAGACCGAAAGTAATGGGTGATTTTTATATATTCCTGAGATGGATGCAGTAAGTCGTGGAAGATGACGGTCTGTAAAGTTGACCGGGCCCTATTCAGAGCTGCTGGATAATTTTGTCTGGCTGACATTAAATGAGCCAGTTTTGAGCAAAACCAGCAATAAGCTAATTAGTTAGTAACCTGGAATCAGATAGAAGGGGAGAAAGAAAAAGGCAATAAAGGAAAACGTTAAGTTTCTTAAAAGTTGGGGCAGGTTAAACTTGCAAAAATCAGACACGAACAATGCTAAAGACAGACCTGCCTGACAAAGATGAGGTGAGAAGATAAATAACACGTGGGTTTTTAAACTAGCTTCTGGTATACTGCCAGAGGCCTCATAACTGTTGCCAAACCCAAGGGAATCTAGGATTGTTCTCTTCACCTGGTTTTCTGAGTCTGAGGACAAGTTTGCATTAGGAAGGATGGCGATTCAGGGGGAGGGAAAGGGATTCCTAAGAGTATTGGGGCTCACACTCTCTTTTGCTGAGATCCAGCCATGCCTGGGGCTCGCATTGTTTGGCTTTTGGGGGCTCACGCGGACCATCTCAATGCGGAACTCTAGATTCAACAGCTCACAATGGTTTCTGGAGTAAGCAGACCGAGGGGTGTTCCGCATAGAGGGCTCATACTCTGCGAGGCATCACTGGCCTCTTATTTGGATTTAAAACATACATTGTGTTCTAGCAATTCTAGGTCTAGGATACAACACATCTCAGCAAACTGACAGGCAGCTATAGCGTGCTTTAAGGCTTTGGTTAACGTCATTGAAATTGGAAACAACACTCACGTTAAGTGCTTTCGAAGGGCACGTTTAGCCAGATGACCACCCCCCCTTCTGCAGCCAGACTGGGCTGAGGCTTCAGTGGGTGGACAGTCATACTCTAGTAACACAAGCAGAGTCATGAAAGCGGTTAAGGGACGGAGGTGGGAGGCAAGGAGGTGTCGGTGGGTGGACAAGGAAAAACAAACCCAGACGCAATCTAACGGAAACATTTAAAAATACTTTTTCAAAGCAATTTCTTGACCTCTTCTGAACACACACAAATACCTTCTGGGCTTGTAAAACAGCTGAAAACCACAGCACTGAGGTCCACTCTGTAAAGAGCCAGAGTGAATGAGTTTCACATAAAGACTCCTTAGCCCGAGCTTTCAAACGGGAGGCCCCCCACAAGTGACAGACACAGGTGATCTGTAACCAAGTAAGATGCAAGTGCATAAAATTCATTAAGGAAATCAGATTTGCTTTTCTGTGACTGATAAACAATCAAAAGAGCAAACGGATAGGAGGATGAGTATGAACAAGGATTCTAACCAATAACACCAAGTTTTCAAGGGGATGCTACAGAGGAATAAACAAAGACAGAAAAAATAGAAGAAAAAAGAAAAAGAAAGCAAGAAATGAAAAGAAACAAAACCCTTTCCCATATCCCAGTGAAAGGCAGGACATAACGAAAAACTATCTGGTTAAGCTTCTTTTTAGGAATGAATAGCTAATGCTCACCAACCAGTTTTAGCAACGATGCGAATATCCAGGTTTTAACTGGAAATAATAGCATTGCACCAGAGGCTTGTTCTTTCACAACGAGGCATTAGATAAAGCCAGGTTCACGTTTTCTCATGTTTCTTGCACCTCTGTGTTTGGAAACGGGAGCACAAAGCCTAATTGGCCAAATAAAGAAGCTGGAGGCTCCACCGAAAAAACTTCTAAGCCCGTGACTGATGTCCATTGACACCTGCAAACAATGACACCATGGGAAACAGCAGAGGGTACACACCATACGCAACCAGCGGACATGCAGCCTCAGGCCCTGCAGAGGAGAGACGCAAACCCCAGCCATAGTCCTCATCTCATAGCAATTTACTTTGGAGTTGCCATGTCTGCCTCATGCCATATTCTCAAATATGAAATTTATATAGTCATTCATTCAACAAATATTTACGCAGCACCTTTTACGTGGCAGGCACCGTTCTGGGTGCTGGGCGTACAGCAGAGAGCGAAAGGGACGCAGCGTCTTCTTCTGAGGGTTTATACTCTAGCGGGGGTAGACAGACAATAACCAAGTAAACAACTACTTGATAAAGTGCTAGGCAGTGGTGAGTGCTATGAACAAAAAAAGTAGAGGAGAGGGAGCAATTAGCAGAGTGCTTAGGAAGGGAAGTTAAACAGAGACTCCCGTTAAGCAGATACACGTCTTCAGGCTCTGACAACTCCCTCTCAAAGTCATAGCCACTCTGGGAAGCAGCAGTGTTCATCCTGAGATGCACACCCTGCCTCTGTTCATGCTGATCTGACCTGATTGAGGTACGGAACGCCAAGAGCCCTTAAACAGTAGGAGTAGAAAATCCAGTATCTTCAATGACTCGGGTAGACTGCTAACTGGATGGCTCCCAGTGACACATATCTCCTGGTATTCGTGCAGTTTTGTAGGCTTCCTTCCCCCTTGAATTAGGGCTGGGCTTGTGACTCATTTTAACCAACAGAATGTCATGGAAGCAACACTGTGCCAGTCCCAGGCTTAAGCCTTAAGAAGGCCTGGCCCTGTAGTTCTGCTTTTGCAAGCTGGGTGAAGCCAGGTGCCTTGTAAGAAGCCCCACTACCCTGAGACCAACTGCTGCCGTGAGAAGCCCAAGATAGCAACAAGAGGAAAACCAAGGTCTCAGACTTCAGTCCCAGCACTAACTGGTCAACCATGTGAATAAAGCCAGCTTAGACGTAGACGGTCCTGCCCCAGTGTCGCCACCCTAGTTAACCCTACAGAAAGCAGAGACAAGCTGTCCTCACCAATTGCTGCCCAAATTGCTGTGTGTGAAGCCACTAAATTTGGGGTAGTTCTGTTACTCAGCATAGTTAACCAAAGCAATGACTTTCAATTTCAGATACTAAGCATATACAACAACATTTTATGCACAGCTTTGGCTGGGATTTTTGTTGTTGTTGGTTACATTTTTGTTGGTGTGTCTGTGCCTTCGACTTTAAAATACCTCATTTAAGGACATGGATTTCTGGATCTCAAATAGGGAAAAAGTATGTTCTGACTTAAGCCTTAAAAATAGAGTTGTCGGCTCTTAGGAAGACAAGAATATGTTTCTGCTGACCCATTCATCTCACACGGGCCAAACTTATGTCCTGCCATAACTCTGTAGGTAGGAAGCTGAACTAGAATTGACCTCAGTTAGCATTTCCCAACTAGAGTGACAGTACCCTGCCCTGCTATTCCTGACAACACTATCGCCCTCACACAGCAGCACTTGCTGGCCATCCTCGGAAAGTGCTGGCAGCAAGGTCTTGTCCAAACAGAGGGGACGAATCTGCCTGGCTTCAGGCAAAGGAAAAGGAAAAGCAAAGCAATTAATTCACCCTGGGGAAATATGCTGAGGCCATGAATTCACCAGGTAGTGCAAACTGTCAGCGCACTCACAGAGGATGCACCATCCTTCCCCTGTCCTCGGGGCTCCTTCCGCCTCCCCTGAGCGGGGAGGGCAGCGGGTGATGCCAAGATGGGGAGGTAGGGGAATTTAGGACGGGAACAGATCATAGAAAGGGGACAGCTCTTCTAACCGACAATGAGCTGAACGAGATTTGTTATATAAACCAAAGGTCTGGGAGAGGGTATAACCCAGAGGGTCTTCAAGATGAGCTGTTGTGGTGGTTCTCAAAGTGGGGTCCCCACACCAGCAGCATCAGTATCACGTGGTAGCTTGTTAAAAATGTAAATTCTTGGGCCCCACCCCAGACCAGCTGAATCAGAACCTGAGCGTGGGGCCAGCAATCCATCGTTTAACAAGCCCTCCAGGTGATTCGGATGCAGGCTCAAGTCTGAGAACCGTGAATCTATTGCAGTTCAGGGAAGAAAAATTTAGAACTTCTATTTATATTGATTTTTAATCTAAAAAAAGGGAAAAACATTAATCTTTACTAACATTTAAATACATCACTCGTTTTTCAGTTTGTCGTACTGTGGTGGCTTGTGTGTTGCTATAATGCTGGAAGCTATGCCATTGGTATTTCAAATACTACCAGGGTCACCTGCGGTGGACAGGTTTTAGCAGAGCTTCTAGACTAAGACAGACTAGGAAGAAAGGCATGGTGATCTACTTCGAAAAATTAGGCATCCAATTCCTATACATCACAACAGAATACTATACAATACAGTGTTGGAAGATGCGCCCCCTAGATTAGAAGTTACTCAAAATACACAGTGGCCGCAGCAATAGAGTCAAGCATACCAGTGATTGTGAAGATGGTGCAGGAACGGGCAACATTTCATTATGTGGCACATGGGGTCACCTTGAGTCAGAGCTGACATGATGGCAAATAAAAACAACAACAAAAATTTTTTACGTGCGATTGACTCTCCTGTTCTCATTTTACCAGTAAGTCTTGTGTCATGTGTGATATGCAGTTTCTACAACACAAAGGCTTTGAGATTATTACCCCTACCTGTGCATTCACTCTCAGCTTATTGTAAAATATTATTTTTTACTTATGCCCATAGCTTGGATTTACTATTTATATTAATTAGTTTTAATTTTACTAACTTGTCTCAAATGGCCAAGTGGTTTAAAAGGATTCCTGCAAAGAAACCACCAAGCCCAAGCAAGTAAGGAAGGAAGCAGAGGTGACACTTTCACAATCTGCTCCCAGTCATATTGCTCCCACGATAGTATTTTACCCTGTACCAAAGTATAATTTTATTCAATAAAATGAAAGTGAAAATATTTAAGACATTGCTTACTTCATCTTTATCTCATCCTTCAAAATGTCTATTTTTATGTGGTTAGATAATATAAAGATACGTTAATACAGAATTACATTTGTATATATCCTGTATGTTTCTTGGGGACTGAGTAGGAAGAGTGTCACTGGTACACTCTTTTAAATCTAATCCCTTGGTAGTATGTGTTCAGATATAATGACTTCTGGAGATTGCACAGCCAAGTTATGTTTTTGTCCAAGACAAGTATTAGATAGTGATTAGAACAATCAGAAACAATGTGGGAATGATGACACGTGGGTGCATATAGAAACATGAAATACTGAACATAGTTAAAGTTGACAGAATCAATGTCATAAAATCTGTAAAAATTGCTACATAGGCACATTCAAAAACATGATTCAAGAAACTTTACACATGATAAGTAATTTAGCTTTTACAACATCAGTATGAGATACGTACTTGATCAATCCCATTTTACAGAGGAGGAAACTGAGGCTCAGAGAGGTTATATCAATTTATCAAAGATCCAAGGGCAAGATTCAAACATCTGGAACATCTGTCTGACCCCATAGTTCACTGCTGTCAAGTGACTCACTGCTTAAATGTGGCTTTTTAGCACCTGAAACCTAAGAAGATCATGGTGGATGATATAGGTGGGCCATACAATATGGGAACCAGGTTGGAGTCTTGAATTAATCACAAAGCTTGCATGGTTTCTGTGAAGACAGGTTCAGCAGTGCCCTCAAGGAATCTAGCCTAGTCAACAGTAAGGCCAGAGAAGGTAGAACTTTCCTAAAAAGAGCCTTACATGATATCACTAGTACTGTAAGTACACCTATGATATCACTAGTGCTGGTTAATGGGATTTACAGTGTGTCTTACAATGAATGAATATGTGTGAAGGACTGGAGTCAGTAAGCACAGTTTTCATTGTATTAACTCTCCCACAATATCACACTGATTCCCTTCTTCTTAAAATACAAATCCTCAGAACTGGCATGGAGCCTAGCCCTAGGTAAATCCAATTTTTCAATTTCTTAGACTGCATCTGGGCAGCTAAACCCTGCTGGAGGAGAATCACACAGCTGAGTTGACCAGAATCATGGTCGCTTCATAAATGTCAGTCTTACCATCTGGTAATCTGGTATATTTTCTTAGTCACCTGCTCCTTCCTTCTCAACAATCACAATTTTAAACCATCTTCCCTCTCCTCCAACCTATATTCCCTTTGCAACACTCATCACAGCTTGCAATGACATTATTTGGAAGATTACGAATGAATAATCCTCTCACCAACTAGACTAGAGCCCCGTGAGGGCAGAGCTGGCATCAGTTTTGTTCACCATAGTCACCTTTTAGGGGCTCCAATACACATTTGGATATTTACTGTTTGATGAGAGACGAGTGGCTGCTTTCAAACCTTGACCCTTGGCCCATGTCTCCCTCCTAAATGCCAGCAAGCCTTACAGGGGGCCTCAAACAGCCTTGTCCAAACAGCTGTGTCATAACATCCTGTGTTGATGGAGGCTACAATCAGTCACTTTGAGTTTCCTGATTAATTGGTGAAGGACAGTTAGGGCAGATTCTGCAATGGCTGCAGAGTTTATAAGTAGTGTCCCACATTAGCAATGAGAAGGAGTTTTTAAGAGAAAAATTGCCAAGGACTGGTGAGCTTATCTGAGACATACAAAAAATGGAGGGTAGAAATAAAGAGCAGTAAGTTCGACAAAAATACTAACTCATTGAGTCTTAAATTTTTAATCATTTGACCATCTAATTGATTAATTAGTTAGTTTTGTTTGAACTGTGGCTCTTCCTGACAGCATTTGAAGCTGATTACCATAAAACACAAATACAATAACTTCTAAAGTTATTAAAAATAAATCAGAAGACACACTGGCTTTCTCTCCATTCTCTGTCTCAAGAATGTCCATTCAGCTAGGCTAGAGGAGGTTACCCCGGAGAATCTCTAATATGACCCAGATCAAGGAAATTGCAATAGGAATTCAGAGACATGGGCAGATTAAAAATAAATGGAAGTTATGGAAGTTTTGTCTGAACCAGGGCTTTGAACTTGTTCTGCCTAGTCAATGAAGTGACACCCTAGCAGACTTGAATTTTTAAAACATGAGTGAAGTGGAATGATAAGCAGAACAAGAAAAATTACAGGTTGAAGCCCTGCTAGAAATGTAATCTCCCTCTTAGAAAACAAGGGCAGCATGCATGTTACATAGCAACCAAATCTCTTGACCAGCAGAGTCGGAAACAACGGTGCTCCATTCAAAAATGGTGGCCAACCACACTGATATGAATGCGTGCCACTCTCCACAGTCCTGGCAACAATCCAGCCTCCTGCATCAGGCTCCTGAAAGGGCTCACTACACCTCTTCTAAGTCTCCCATTCCAGTGTTTCGATGTGCAATTCCACTTATCATTCCCCTTTATTCAAATTCTGCTTATCATTCCCCTTTATCTATGACTGAACTGGTTCAAAGCAGTTCAAAAGCCTAGTCTGAACACGGATCAGGCTGAGAGACCACATGGAGGGAGGCCCCAGCTATCCCTGCCTTGTCCATCCTAGACCAGCCAGTCCACAGCTAACCCAAAGCTGATAGCAGACGCAGGAGCGAGCCCAGCTGAAATCAGTCAACCCCTGCCCAGACAGAAGAACCACTCCTCTGAGCCCAGCCCAAACTGCAGACCTGTAGAAGCATGAGATAATGAAACACTTGTTGTTTTAAGCTACAAAGTTTTGGAGGTGTTCCTTATGCAGCAAAAGCTAACTGATACAGTTCATTTCACACATAATCAGAAGACTGTATACAAAGTTTAACTATTATTCTTACTGCTTTGAGAAACAAATACTTATTTACTTCAATCTTCAGCTTTGTAGTATGGAAAAAATCTTTTTAGCTTTTCCTGAGTCCATTTAAATTTAGTCCTTTGATGAATTTCATGTAGTTTAACTATCTGCCAATATTATGGCTATTGGGCATAATAGGAGCCCTGGTGGTACAGTGGTTAAGAGCTCGGCTGCTAACCAGAAGGTCAGCAGTTTGCAACCACCAGCTGCTCCTTGGAAACCCTATGGGGCAGTTCTACTTTGTCATATAGGGTCACTAGGAGTTGGAATCAACTTGATGGCGACGGGTTTGGTTTGTTTGTTTTTTGGGGGCATAATATACACGGGAAAAATAAAGTGGTATGGATTTCTGCTCAGCAGCCTCTGTTGCTTCTTTTTCATGACAAAAATAAACAAAAACACTCCAGAGGTTAATACTGACTTCTAAGGCACTGGACAAAGGGCTTTGGTGAGTTCTGTTTGTTTAGGTTTTTATGTTCCTGCAGCCCTGGTGGCACAGTGGTTAAGAGCTACGGCTGCTAACCAAAAGGTCAGTAGTTCAAATCCACCAGCTGCTCCTTGGAAACCCTATGGGGCAGTTCTACTCTGTCTTATAGGGTGGCTATGAGTCAGAATTGACTCGGTGGCAACTGATTTTGTTTGGTTTTGTCGGGGGAATATTAATACTATTGAATTTGGGTTGAAGGACACTTCTCTTTGGGAGCTTGAGTTGGGAGCTAACCTAGCAAATCGACACTCACAGATATTCTTTACAAGGTGGTGAGGCAAACCATCCAAACTTCAGCACGAAGTTCTCGCATTTTAAGATGATCTATATTTGTAAATCAAACAGGCATACACGGGGGTGAGGGGGAAAAAATGCTTAAGAACACAAATGTATAATTTAACTTACAAATACAAACATGCCAAGCACTTTTCAGAGAGCGTGTATGAGAATGACAAACAATTTAAGCTTAAGCCCTAAAAGCTTTCTACTCTCTCTGGCTCCCACATGTATATAAAAGGTTTAAATGAACAAGAAAAACATGTTGGGATTAGGATTTGATTCCAAAAAGCTTTTATAGCCATATAGAATGACCAGGAGTTACACCAGCTTCAAAAGACACACAAAACAAAAACTGATTTTATCAAATAGCGTTAATACTTTATGGACCAAAGTTGTTTTTACAAAGTATTTACATAATGAGGAGCTTTGCCAAGCAGTGTAAATGTTTATGGCTTCAGGGTTTCCATCTTAGAGCTTTCAAATTCAGTCAAAAGGAAAAACCATGCGTTTGTTTATTTGAAATTTAAAATTTGTCAGCAGATATCAAACTCAACACTTCTCGAACACAAATGGTAGGCCCAATCTTGACTCAGTTTACTACTTTGACACAATGATGATTATACATATCGTGCTAGGGTATGCAAATGCATTGTAAGAAGTTGTTTCATTTCTTTGTTAATTGACCCAACTGCTTGCAAGTATCTTTGACCTAAACATCACTTAGAAATTAATTCCTCTTGATTTGTTAGTGTGAAAACTTGCCTAAGATGCTCAGGGCCTCAGATAATAATTAATCAACATAACTATGTTATTTGACTCTGTCTTTGAAACAACTCAACAGTTCTCCATAAACTTGAGCGTCTAATTCATTCCAAATATGGTTATGTGAAAGAAGAAATGAAGGAAGGGTATTCTCTCTCCCCTACCCTAGAAAATCAGTTATAAAGCAGAGAAATGACCCAAGTCAGTCAGAGGAAGTTTCTGGAATTTATTGCCAGGTTCTTGATTCTCAGCTTAAAGTTTCTGCCAGCATACTTTCTTAGGTCTCTGTGAGTAACCACACATTTAAAGACTGTCATGGCAGGCACGAAACCCAAACTTTCCTTTCATAACTTCTGTGCCTTGCTGTCTGCTTGAATTTCCCATTTTCTGAACTTCCCTTGCCTGCCCTTTTAGTCCCTTCTTGCCATATGCCCCTTTATTTGCCTCACCTAAGCCCTATAATCTAACAAAATAGTTCCCAAATTTAGCCACAAGTGAGCAAATGATTGAATAATCATTATTTTATGACTTTGTGCCCTAGAACTCTTTTTGGGTTAGTTAAATAAGCTTTTGAAGTGTAGCAAACCATATATCACTGCAGGAAAGATACAGGACACACTGGCTTAGCAAAGGCAGTAACGTTCAACTCAGTGTTCCCTAAGTTACAGAATTCATTTATGCATTTTCAGTAGCTGGGTCCTAAGGAACACGATTTTGGAAATTCTTGTCTAGCATATTATACCTCTTCTTCTCAAAATACTATTTTCTTGACTAAAGTTTTTTTCTGAAGGATTTTTTCCCTCACTCAGGGATCCATGTTGTCTTATATTCAAAGTACGGGAACTAGGGCTTGAGGTAAAAGCAAAAATGAGAGAAAGACATAAAATTTGCCTCCTCCTCCGGACTCTAATTATATCTCTTCTTTTCTACAACAATGTACTTTAAATACCAAGGGGGAGGAAACTATAGGTATTCAACTGGCAAAATACTGACCTAGAAACCCCTAAAGGTGTAGCACTCTGCTGAGGAGCAGGGAAACTCAGCAACAAGGTACGGTCCTTATCTCCTAGATTCTCATAGTCTAATGGACAAGAATGGAAAGAGAAGAGAAGGAGGTAGAAGTACTCTGCAATCTGTAGCCACAAAAGTTTATTGGGTAGTCATTTTATATTACGTTCTTCCCCATGAAGGACCTTTGAATCTGTACCTGAAATTCTTATCTTCTAGCCACCCCCCTCACTACCAAAACCAAACAAACAAACAAAAATGTGCCTGAAGAAATTAAATGGGAAGTCTGCAGGTATACTCTATCACAAATATTGGATTTTTGCTTTCCTCTTAAACCTTGAACTCTGGCATCTCTTCTTGTTGTACTCCCCAAAGTAGCACTTGACTGCACCATTAATCTTTCAGTGCAACACTCCACCTTAGATTCTTTTATTTACCTTGTGCTCCAGAGGAAATTTAGGCTCTATCATAAACTTAATTGTGTCCCCCCCCCCACAAAATACGTATTGGAATTCTAATCCCTGTATCTGTGGATGTAACGCCATTCTGAAATAGGGGTTTCTTTGTCATGTTAATGAGGCCATGTCAATGTAGCTGTGTTCTAAACGTGATCACTTCTGAGTTATAAGGAGCAGCATAGATGCAGAGACATGCAAGCACAAACTGGGGTAGGGGAGATAGATGCCACGTGAAGATTGCCAAGGAACTGAGAAACACTGGTAGACAAGATCTTCCCCCAGAGCCAACACAGAGAGAGGCTTCCCCCATAGGCAGTGGCCTGAATTTGGACTTCTTTCTAGCCTCCTAAACTTGCGGTGTTTCTGTTAGAACAGCACTAGAAAACTAAGGCAAGCTCAGGACAAGCCAAACCATCTGTTTTTGCCCTTGCACCATTTAAAAGACCACGAGAAAGGACTAGCGCCAAGACTGTAGCAGGTAGGATCATACTCATTTGCAATTAAACAAAGATGGTTACTTGTCCCGTATGATAATTAGTTCAGGTGTAGGTAGTTTGCTGGTGTGGGTTCCAACCAGGAGAAAGGAAGAAGGGCAGTGCCTGATTTGCCTCTCTATTTTATCGAGAAATTAAAGGTCATTCCAGAATCTCTGTGTCAGCAGACCCCCTCTTTATCCCACTGGACAGAATGGTGTCACGTGGCTGCAAGAGCGGATGGGAAAGTGAGCTCACCAAGTGTTGTGGCAGCCAATGAAAGGTCTTTGTCACAAGATCAATCGTGGTTCAACTCTGAAAGCCTTTTTTTTTGGTCATGGGTGACATTCAAGTTCCTTTGCAGACAAAAAGCTAAAATGCTGAAATACTTCAATGAATCTATGAATTAAATGTATATACACAGAGTAGTCTGAGGATTAGTTATACCTTCCCTTTGTATCATGGATGAACTCATCACTTTCTTTAACCGATTTAGAGGAGAAATCCAAGACCATCTAAGTGACTTCCGTTGATTGCTCTATTTAACAACTTGAGTATTTAATTTTTACCAACTTTCTAGTACTAGTCATTTACTGATTCATTCACTCAAGAAATATTTATTGAGGGCCTACTACGTGCCAGGCATTGTGACAGGTGCCAAGACTCCAGTGGAGAATAAGATGCACACAGTTTCCTCTTTGATGGAGCTTGGTTTTTAGTGGAAGACACATATATAATGAACTTAATTATAATTGTGACAGACGCTACGGAGGGGACGTACAAAGTGTGATGAGGAAATGAGCATGGTTTGAGGTGTGTCAGGGAAAGTTCTCCCAACGTACATTTTAAACCAGGGTTTCTCAAGGATCATTAGATCCTTAGCACTAATGATATTTTGGGTCAGATAATTCTTTGTTGTGAGGATCTGTCCTGTGCACTGTAGGATATTTAGCAGCATCCCTGACCCCTACCCACTAAATACCAGCAGCAACCCCTCTCAGTTGGGACAACCCAAAACGGCTCTCGACATTGACAAATATCCCCTGGGGGGCAAAATTATCCCCAGTTGAGAACCCCTGACTTAAACAAAGACTTGAAAGACGAATAGGAGACTCAGCCACACGAATAGAGAGAGGTCATCAATTTTGTGTCCATCTTTCATCCTAACTTCTTTACTTGGTAAATTTTTAAGCTCTCTTGCTTTACTCAAAGAGCTTTAAAAATCACTTCTTCTAGGGAGCCTTTGTTGAATAACTGGAGAACAGGTGGCAAATTCCTTCTGGTTCCCACCCAGAATAAACACGTAAGTCCCATGACCTTTTTCTACTATTTCACAAGCTACAGGGTGTCCACGGGATCTGAAAACAGATAATGTTATTTCGCTTTTTCAGAGATTGAAGATGTCTGTAATGACATTATGTATATTCATCTGTGTTTCCAGGCTTTATGGTCATCTTGGGTACTGATTTCTTTTGCCCACTCCACGAACAGGTACCAAGGGCTAGCTTTGTGCCAGGCACTGTCCTAGATGCCACAGTAAGAAGATGAGTAAATGAAGACCTGGGACCTCCGAGAGTTCACTGTTTCGCTCTGCTTACGTACAATGGTGAATTGTATAGGCAGACCTTTGGTATTCAATCAGTTATTTTCTGAATGTCCTTTCCAGTGAAAACAGATTGCAGACCCTTGAAAGGCAAGGGCAATACCTATTTAACTCACGATTCAGCACCTACCATGTTGTGGCAAGAATCTCAGCAGCTGATTTTGATTGATGATAATTCTGATAGTAAATGATTAATGACAACGATTCTGTACTCAATTCAGACAACCTATAACTCAAGTAGCAATTCCACTAAGCTTCTTTCTTGATAATTGTTTACTGAACAAATTGAGACTTGGTTTTCATGTACTTCAAGCTCTAAAGATTCCTCCTAAAATTCCTTGATAGACTTTTGACCTAATTCCTTCTTGTTCCTTCTCCCCCAGATGGAACTTCCCCCCCAGATGGAACTTCCCCCTGAAATCATCTCTCCTGTTTGTAGTCTGTCTAGGCAAGTGAACTAAGTCAATTTCTTAGTACCAGGAAAACTAAAGGGAGGGTAAGTCTCTTTCTTTCTTGTAGAGCCAGATACTTCTAAGTGAGAGGAGGAAAATGTCTTCTCTTGCTTTCTAGGTGACATTTTGTATTGGACAGAACCACACATTGATTCACATGTCCAGGCTGCTCGTAAAATAAAACCAGAGGCACATGGACTGGTGAGATTACAAATTTCTATTTCCTTTTTCTACACAAAGGAGTCTGATGGTGGTGGCTTATCACATATGAACTAAAGAATCAACTTGAAATTTTAAAGAAAACAGGGCTTAGAACAGACGGATGGTTAAATCTGGTACTTAAAGCAATTGGGAGATTGAACTTTTATCCCAAGGAGGTGAAAGCAACTCAACTCCTAAAGGAATGAACATCACTAAAACAGTGAGATGAGGTAATACTGTAGTAAAGTCATCCCATTTCTTTCCACTGGCCCTTCAGAATCCACTGGAATCAGCCCAGCCTAATGACTGATTAGATCAGCGCCAATACTTCTCACTCTTTCAAAGGAAGAAAAATGTCAGCAGGCCTCTGTACTTTAATGTCAATCACATTTGTCCCAAGTGCTCTCTTTTGCTTTACACATTTTTTGCCAGTAGTTAGTAGGTTGAAGTCCATCTTTTTCATAGACCCGTGCAGGGGCCTTTAAACCGATTTAGGATCTCTTGCATGCCTCAAGCTTGTGGTCATCTCCATGATGAAGGGTCTTACTAATTTATTTCTAAGAAATTGTATAAATCACAGTACAGAAACTGTGGCCAGAGTTGTGCAAGATTTGAGTAGTGTTACGTGGAAACTGCCAAGAACAAACTTCTTCCCCAGAAAATGAACAGGTTGCCAAGCATTGCAATATATATTATTAGTTGGACCCAGTCCTCAAACCTTCCCTGGAAGTACAGTGCTATGCAGCCTGGGAATGTAACAGGGCTTTGAACCCAGTTTGTTCTGGCTGAAACCCCTGCTGAGAATTTGCATTTCTAACAAGTTCCCAGGGGATGCTAATATAGCTCATTAGGAACCAATGCTGAGAACCACTAGCAGAGCCCAAACCAAACCAAACCCACCGCTGTCAAGTCAATTCTGACTCCTAGCGACGCTATGGGACAGAGTAGAACTATGGGGCAAGTTTCCAAGGCTGTAATCTTTACGGAAGCTGACTGCCATGGCTTTCTCCCATGGTGCGGCAGGTGGGTTCGAGCCCCGACCTTTTGTTAGCAGCTGAGGACTTTAACCACTGGGTCAGTAGGGCTCCTTACTAGCACAGCAGTGGTTCTCAAAATTTATTACACATAAGAATCACCTGGGGATCATGTTAAACTGTAGATTCTGATCCAGTATATCTGGGGTGGAAATGCAAATTATCAGCAGGGGTTCAAACCGAATGAACTGGTTTGAAGCCCTGGAATGTAACACCGTTGATTCATATATTCTAGCCATGGTTGCAATGCAGAACCGGGGAGAAGAGATGCCTGTGCATTGTGTGTGCATGTGTTAAAACCAGGCCGACCTTCTTTGGAAATTCTCTCAAAATTAGGCAGAGGGTGTGAGGTTTCTCTTGGAAGGGCAAGGCAACAGAATTAGATCCCGAGATCCTTTTCTTTTAGGGCGTTTCAAAACAGTTTAATACTTTCAGATTATGTGAATTCAATCTTTGTCAAACTACCCTTGTATTTGTTATCAAGTGAACGATATTGGACCTTCAAATTAAAGCTTCATTGCCATTATGGACTCAAATGGGGTGGTATTCAAAATAGTTATCATATAGAAGGTAACAGAATGGACCGCAGGCATTCTCCCGGAGACCTGTTGTGCCAGGCATTAATCTTTTGGCTAATCTTAGCTGAGTTCGTTAATTTTGGGAAGGTCTGATGAGAGTCTTGTGGAAAAACCCAGTGACCTTGCCCAGGTGAGCTCAAGGTAGTGGCTATTTACCGCATGGTACACAAGTATTTCAGTATTTTAATAATCAGTGGAGCTGTATCGAAGTTCTGGGTGGCACAAACAGCTAAGTATTAGGCTACTAATCAAAAAGTTGGCAGCTTGAACCTACCCAGAGGCTCCTCGAAAGAAAGGCCTGGCAATCTCCTTTTGAAAGCTCACAGCCATGAAAACCCTAGGGAGTGCAGCTCTGCTCTGACACACATCGGGTCACTATGAGGCAGAATCTACTCGGTGGCAACTGGTTTAGAGCTGTATTGGTGCAAACTGATGAATATCAGCCTTGCTTTCGTGGATGAAAAGTAAATGAATGAACGAACAAATAGATAAATTATTTATCCTCTTATGAATCATCAGATTGTTCTGTGTCTTCTAGAAATCCATAGAAACATCTATGGGTAAGTTCAGTCGGTTAAGTCTTTTTCTTTGAACCTTCCTAGGGATGAGAGGAGTTGAAGAACCATGCAGGCTGGCAGCTGCATTTTGACCACATGTCACAGTAACTGGAGAGTGTAAATAAATGATCCCAGCCAAAGCCATAAATAACTGACAGTGGGTAATTCAGTACATATACTCCCCAGTTGCCTTTCTACAAAGGTGGCAAAGAAAATGTCTCTCTGCTTCTCTTCACCCATTCAATTTAGACACCAGCCCACCCTCAAATAGTGTCACACATTCCAATCATGAAAAACAAATGATGTAACAATAGCCAGGGGGCCTTCAGCCCAGAGCATCCCCTTGGTAAACACAGCCTCTAGATGTTATCTCTAGCTCTCTCCTGGCAGGCTAACTGCAAAAGAGGCTGAACCTCAAAATTCATTGGGATTGGAAGTTATGGGCTGTATCTTCCATGTGACCAAAATGTAGCTCGAGGGCCCAAGAAAACTTTCATGTTTGGATGCTTTGCTTAGTTCTGTGTGTATACACTGAGATGCTCAACAATGGTGATTTCATTCTGAAGACCGTGGTTCCATGAAAGATGTAGTTTTAAATACTTGTAGATGTAGCTTACAAATTTTAGATCTAACTTTCTTGAGCTTTCAACTATTCTTTCCAGGTAAATTCAATTGAATTCAATTCAATCCATTCAACAAATATCTGTTGTGTCTGCTGTATGTGATCTACTCTTTTAGGTTCTAGCCATGTAGAAAAGGAACAGGACAGATAACGAACCTATAATCATGGAACTCATATTCTAAGGGAAAAACAGACAAATAAACAAAATCTATAATTTCAGCTAATGGTAAGCACCCTAAAGAAAAATAAAGCAGGTGGGAATATCGTCCTTGTAAAGCAGATGTCTGAACAAAGAACTGAACAATGTGAGGGAGAGAGACCTGCAAAGATTTGCCAGAAGAACATTCCAGGCAGAAATAAAATCTTGAGATGGGAATGATCTTGGTGTGTTCAAGTCATTTCAAGAAATTCAGTGTATCTAGAATACACTGAACAAGGTGTGAGTGTAGGGGATGAGGCTAAATGTAATGTTTGTTAAAGCCCCTCAAGATTCAATCTTCACTCAGATTGAGGGAGCTTTTCAAACAGATGCTGTAAATTCTATCCGAAGGGTTACCAAAAAACCCATTGCCGTCAAGTCGACTCTGAGTCATAGTGACCCTATAGGACAGAGTAGAACTGCCCCATAGGGTTTACAAGGCTGTAATCTTGAGGAAGCAGACTGCTACATTTTCTCTTTTGGAGTGGCTGGTGGGTTCCAACTGCCAACCTTTCGGGTAGCAGCCGAGCACTTAACCACTGCACCACAAGATTCCTCTGAAGAACTAAGTGCTTCTTAAATTAGCTGCAATGGTGGTGATTGGTTTCTGAATTGGAGAATCATTTTTCTCAAAAAAAAAAATTCTTATTTTTTGTTGACACATGGAATGATTTCACGTGCTGTTCAATACTGAACATATTGTAATTCTTGCTTGGGAATCTGAATACAGAGCAGGATGATGTTGTTAGTAGTGGATGTCTGTATTCTAGAAACAGGGCAAAAATTCCTAATTTTTCAAATTCCTGCCTCTTCTGATTTAGTACATAGCCCCAAAGTTCTCTCTTTTCATTCAGCCTCTCTTCTCAGTGACATTCCATTCCATTCCATTGGGATCTAATGGAGCTCTATTAGAATGCAATATCCCTGAGGGCAGGGGTTTGTTCCTCATAGCATCCATGGTGATTTGCCAATAGTCACTGAATGAATGCATGCACTCTGTCCAACTGCATTTACTTCTTTGTCATTGGGATTTCCTCCCTTAAGCCTCGCAGGGTGGGGTCCTGCTCTGAGAGGAATACCCAGGATGCCATGGGTCTCCCAAGGGAGCAGTTCTACAGTGTCAACGCGCCCTTTCATCGTGAACATAATGCGTTACAGACCATTTCTTGGAAAAATCTGAATCCTCCCAGCCTTGCCTGGCCACATTAACCTTTGGATAATTGGCACTAAACTTAGCAACAGTTCACTGGGGTTCCAGGGATGCGATGGGTGGCCATAATTGCCCAAATGTTTTCTGTTGGGGGTGAGTCATTGCTGAGATTTTATTCCAAGTATCTCAAGTTGACGGGAAGAAAGGAACATCACACTCCGTCCTCCAAAGCTGGGATATTTATAAGCACTTAATGTCCGAAAAGAACTGGGCCAAACACTTGTGTTACAGAGAAGTCTAACACTTGGTTTTTGCCCGCAAAATGTTTAAAATCAGTGAGCAAAAATGGCAATAGAAGATCCCGTTAAGCTAACTACTAAATGAATGGAATACATTTCATTAGCGAAGTCCATAGAATTCTAAAAGCGAACAATAAACATAGTAGAAAATCATGATATTAGAAACTCAAGTATTTGTGGAACTAAATTCAATTGTGTTATCAGTATTTAGGTTATTACTAACTGCTTACTTTTTAATTATGTATTTTTTCCTTATGATAATAGACTTGCTGTATTAAAACAACAAAAAAAGAAATTAAAAAAAGTAAGGAAGAAAATAAAAGCAATTCATAATCTCTCAACCCAGAATGACCTTTCTTAACATTCTGGTTTATTTCTGTCCAATTGTCTTTTTATTTTTCTTACATACATGAGATCATATGGAATACATAATTTTAATTCCTTTTTTTTTATCTTAAGATCATAGCATGCTTTAAAAACTGTTTTATTGAATAATATCCAAATAAATTAATTAAACTTTTAGTTTATGTCTGGGTCTATTAAGTAAGTATTCCAACACAATTTCTACATTTGGATGCTTCACACTTTCTACTTTGTTTTCTTGTGGTCTGGTCCCTGGTGACAAAGTATCAGCTCCAGGAAGGAATACAGGGGAGAACAGAAAAGATGAGGCAGTCAGAGGCAGAAGCTCAGTGTTTGCTTGTCCCCTTGCGAAAAGTAAACACGTGGGATTCCGGCATTCGGCTGGGTTATCTGCTCTCCAGCAGGGCTCCTCTCGGGAAGTGAACTCACAGTGGCCTTCCAGCTGACAGCCAGAAGCTGGGCTGAATGCTGTTAGCAGTTAACGCCAGGGCGATAACCGTAAGAGGTGGCTGCGCTGATGGAACTGGTGGAGCCTAGAGAAGGTAATTAAGTGCCCAAACTGGCCTGACATCACAAGGTAGGAGACAGAAGCAAAGAAAACACAAGCCGACATGCTGTGCTTCCAAGGTCTGTCAAATGGTGGATTGCTTCTGCAAAGCTCTTCAGTTCATAATCAGGGCCCTGTCACTAACAAATATTTGGGTCAGGGAGCCGGGGACTTTTTTTGTTTTTTTAATCCGTGGACTCTGCTTCCTAAGCATTTCAGATGGAATGTCTAGCATTGCACTTAGCGTTCCATAACTGAAGTGTTGTTAACTTACAGTGATATTGTTGTAAGCTGCTTTTGAGTCAGCCCCTGACTCGTGGCGACCCCATGCACAACAGAACAAAACGCTACAGGTTTTGCGTCATCCCCATGATTGGTTGCAGATCGGACTGGTGTGATCCATAGGGTTTTCATTGGCTGATTTTCAAAAGTAGATTGCCGAGACTTTCTTTCTAGTCTATCTTAGTCTGGAAGCTCTGCTGAAGCCTGTTCAGCATCATAGCAACATGCAAGCCTCCAGTGACAGACGGTTGGTGGCTGTGCATGCGGTGATCAGAAACTGAACCCGGATCTCCTGCATGGAAAGCAAGAATTCTACCACGGAATCCCCACTGCCCCCAAATACAGTGATAACTGCTACTTATGGAGCATTTAGTACGTGCTAGGCACTGAAGCACTGGACGTGCATCTGCTTATTTCATCATCCCAGCAAATACACAAGGTATGTTTGTTCTGGTACATTCCCATATTACACATGAAGAGACAGAGGCACAGAGAGGTTGCGTAATTTGCCCGGAGTCAGTCAGCCAGCTTGAATGGACTTCCTCATTCCACTCCCTTTCCTCTCTCCCTGCCTCCGTAATCCCCACAAGGGACATGGCTAGGCCTTTGATTTGAGAATAGAGTTGATCGGAGCACAGAAATTGATCAATAAGTGTTAGCTTCAAAGAATTTGAAATGTTAGAATCAAGACATGTTGGAATGTGGTTTTACAGATATCCTTCGTTTCCTCTATTTTTTTTAATCGAAGTAATATGTGTATGTCATTGTTAAAAACTAAAACAGTGACAAAAGACATAAAAATTTTTTAATCCACCCCAATTTCCCTGTATTCCTACTCCTCTCCCTTCCCCACTCCACTTTTCATAGACAACCACTTAAATCCATTTTAGCAATATTCTTCTTGTTGACAGATGGCAAATAATGTCTTCTATTGCTATTTTCTTATAGACCAATTTTATACTTTGTATATTGATATTCTTTATGGGAATAAGGATGTAGCTCTCTTATAAAACTCTCTGTCTTCTGAATATATATTTTGAATTAGATATTAGGAATTTTTATAATTCCTAATAAAATTTTAAGTCAACAGTCAGTGTTTATATTATAAGCACTGTGTTAGTATTACTTACTTCAGAGACAAGTAGTATACTATGATTATGTTTATTTCCTGTGCAAATGCTTATTTTTCTGGGGGTCCACACTGCTTCTTTTTAAAAACTTGTCTAATTTTCTATGTACCTATCCCTATTTTCTTTCAAATGCCCCATTACTAATACTATTTTCCAATAGTCAAATAGACCATATAGCAACTCCATTTTTTTTTTTTTTTCTTCAAGACCTCCCTCCCACTGTCCTTCATTCTCTTGATCTAATCTAAACCAGTTTCTCTCTGGACCCAAGGGACTTCTCCTTTCCATTCATTTGGATGATGTATATTTCTGATTTCCTGTATTGGATACTTGTTTCATGGATCCTATACCTTTTCTATTTTCTAGTTAACAGCCTCATTTGGCTGAAGCCAAACCTCAGGATCATACAAGGAAAGAGTGTGTGGCAGATAAATATTCTGAGATATATTTGCACATCTGAAGATGTCTTTAATCTATGCTTACAATTGATTAAAAGCTTATGTAGGTGTAGACTTCTAGTTTGAAAATCATTTTCTCTCAAAATTACATAAATATTGCTTAAACAGTCTGATGTCCCTCTGACTCCAATTACTTTGAGTATGACTCCCCCTGCCCCTTTTAGATGCTTCCTGAGTCTTCTCACATTTCTTATTTTGAAATATTCTGATAATGTTCCTTGATGTGTGTGGATCCTTTTATAGATTGATTTTTCAATCACTGTGCCTTAGCATTTGTTGTGCCCTTTCAGTATGGAACTTCATATCATCAGCACTTGGAAACTTTTTTTTTTTTTTTAAGTAATTTTCTTTCACTTGTTTTCTCTCTCCTCTCCTTCTGGAATTCCTAATAGTCAGATGTTAAACTTTCTGGATTCATACAAACCTCTCTTTTTTTTCTCCCCTCATTTTACAGTCCTTTTGTCTTTTTAGTCTACATTTTGTGAGTTTCCTGATATTGCCATCCAGCCTATCAAATATTTTCATTTCTGTAAAAGGATGTTAATTGTGACTTTTCAGATTGTCTCAGAGTTTCAGGAGAGACCCGAGGGACTGAGAACAGGAAGTTCCAGAAGATCCACTGAGGAGATGATAAAGGACGACAAAATCACACATTAACCTGTTTGTTGAAAAACAGAGCTGTGAGGTTCAAATCAAGAAATCAGGAAACGATTTTATTTATTTCTTAATACCATATCCTAGCAACCATGCTAATTGGAATTTTTTTTTTCCCAACTCTTGGAAGAAACTCAGCCATATCCAGGTATTAAAAATAGTCTCAATAGGATATTATCTCAGTACACAATTTGGGACACCTTCCCTTTCCAGAGTTTCTTCAGGATGACTCAAGTTCAGCCCCTTTCCATAGTTTCCACATGTGACCCACTGGAAGATTTATAAATCTTTGTTCCATTATCACTGGGATGCAGTATGCTCCCACTGCAACCCTTTCTCCTTGTTCTACCGTGAGGGGCGGCATCAGACAGTCTCTCATCTTTGACATTTTTCAGATTGAGTTGGGTAACAATCACTTTGTCCACCCAAAATTGAGGGGGACAGATGGCACCATCTTTGAATGTCTCACTAAATCTCAACTTACTTAACTTGTGAAGTAGAGGGAGCACGTCTCTTCCTTTTCTCAGGAGGAGATGAGCAAGAACTCACTGATGACTCTCTCCAAAGAAACTCTCTTTCACTACTGGTCTCCCTCCATAAACCTCCTCACCTTCTCTCATATATCCTTCAGGTGGGTGATGAAAAGGATGCTAACCCAGTTTCGCATTATCCTGCATGAATTAAATAGGTGATCTGCAATCTGTTAATCTCAGACTTAGCTAAAACTGAAACATCAAGACATTTGCATTTAACATTTTGTTTTGCTTCGGCAATTTTATTTTTATTTCCAAGAGTTTTTTTTCTTATTTCTTCTTTCCAGGTGCCTGTTGTTAATATACAATCTCTTCTAATTGATCAGAGTACAAATTAGTAATTTTCATTATTTTCCTGTGTTTCCTTTACTATCTTTGTTTCCCTGTTAGCTTGGCTGCTAACCAAAAGGTTGGCAGTTCGAATCCACTAGCTGCCCCTTGGAAACCCTATGGGGCAGTTCTACTCTGTCCTACGGGGTCACTATGAGTTGGAATCAACTCAATGGCAATGGTTTTTTTTTTTGGAGGGGGTGGGGACTAGTATTTGAGTGGTGTCTCAGAAGGGAGATAAATTCACAGTTTAATTTGCTACATTTAAAACTATAAGTTTTATTGTGCTTTAGAATAATAAATTTGATTTACTCTCTAAATCTTATTGCCGTATTAATCCATTTTAGGATCATGGTCTATATTTTACTTACAGTTCTGCTGTCTGGTGTGGGCGTACAAGTCCAGCTAAAACGTGTGGAACCCTTCATTATCCAGGGAAGTCTGGGTTTTCCAAAAAGTTTCCAAACTATAGCTTTCTAAGTTATAGGCAAAATATTTTTATCTCAAAATGGGTAAAATATAATATATAAGGCATAATTTGGCACCTACTTTCCCATTTCATGCATATGATCATAGTTCTTATATTGGAGAATTTTGAATAGGGTGAAATAGAAATCCTTTGGGTAATTTAAGTAGATTAGATTACTATTACAGTTTATGCTGACTCTTAGATTATAATATTTTGTTGAGTGTGAATGTTGGGGCACAAATGGACAAATCCACTTAATGGCAAAAGTGGCACATTTTCAGAGATACAGTAGTAGATTGTTTCCAAACACAGCCACAGTAATCCCTCCCATTCCATGAGCCCTTCTGTAATGTGACTTTGTCATTTCCCCCACAAACAAATGGTATTTCCTCTCACCTTGAATCTGGGCTGGCCCTGTGACTTTCCTTGACTGACAGAATGTGGTGAAAGAGATAACTGTGTGGCTGCAGGGGCGAGGTCTTAAGAGACTATGCGACTTTCATATTTTCCTCAAGCCTCCCTTAAAGTAAATCAGGGTGTCCTGCTGGAGCGGCCACATGGAGGAGCACTGCGATACCTCAAATGACAGATGGGACCAAGACTCCAGGTACACAAGTGAGGTCATGTTGGATCATCCAGTCCACCCTATATGAAGCAGAGTGAGCTGGGCCTGCTGAGTCTTGCCTGAGTTTCTTACCCATGGAATTATAAGCAATGAAATGGTTCTTGTTTGAAGCCACTATATTAGGTTTTTTGTTATATGGAGCCCTGGTGGTGCAGTGGTTAAGAGCTCAGCTGCTAACCAAAAGGTTGGCAGTTCGAATCCACCAGCCATTCCTTGGAAATCCTACGGGGCAGTTCTACTCTGTCCTATATGGTTGATATGAGTCAGAATCAACTTGATGGCAACGGGTTTGGTTTTGGTTTTGTTATATAGCAGGAGTCCCTGGTTGGCATAAATGGTTAAGAACTTGGCCATTAACCAAAAGGTTGGCAGTTCAGACCCACCCAGAGGCACCTTGGAAGAAAGGTCTGGTGATCTACTTCCAAAAAATCAGCCATTAAAAACCCTGTGGAGTACGGTTCAACTCTGACACATATGAGGTCACCATGAGCTGGAATCAACTTGACAGCAACTGTTTTTGTTGTTTTGTTTTGTTTTGTTGTGCAACCATAGACAACTAAGACTAACATACTTTAGAAGAACTATTTAGAGCAGTGGTTCATAACTCACGCAGCGTTTTGAGTGTCCGTACTTATGTGTACTTGTCAGAAAATAGGGTTCACAGCTTCCATCTGATTCTTAAAGGATGCTTTGTATCCAAAAAGAATAAGAACCACAGATTTAGGGGCCATTTAACATCAAATACGGTGTCAACATAGGTTTTAGTTTTTATTCATAAAAATACAATATTTTTATGTAAATAACACGTGCCTTCTGGGTTTGTTTGCTGGCTGTGCCCTTCTGCTGCGAGGTATTTTCGTAAGTGCGCTACGCTAATTTTTTTACAGCAACGTGTGGAAGAGGGTTGGCGTGGAGACACTTGTAAGGGTACCTCAAGGGAGAAGGGCATGGCTGGCAAACAAATGTAGAGGGCACACTTTATGTAAAAATACAGTAATGCATGCTTGTACTATTATTAAAATATGATCATAGAATTACATAAATAAAAGCCCCCAAACATGGTAGAACATTTGGTGTACATCCTCTCAGATACCTTCAATACATGTACAGCATGTCTATACTAAGAATCCATTTGGGGAAACTAAAAAGGTATGTGTGTGTGTGTGCTTGTGTGTGCATGTGTGTGTCTGTGTGTATTCATATATAATGAGTATACTTTGTTTAGTAAGACAATAACAGCTTTGAAATGTGTGTTGCAAATATTTTGTAATAGTTGGTTGTTTGTCTTTTGGCTTTTGATGAGAAATTATATTTGTTTAGTGGCCAAGTATTTATAGCCCCTGTTTCATGGCACTCTTACAAAAGTCCTTCCATCTTTACCATAAAATACACCTATGATTTATTTTAGAATTTAGCAGCATAAAATCTATTTTTTTCTTATTATTACAGTCTATTTATCCCTCTACAGTCTACCTGAAGTTTAGTTTGGTGGAAGGAATGAGGTAGGTAGCTGGATTTATTTTTTCTAGCTAGTTGTTCTAACAACAACTTTTATTAAATAACACATCTTTTTACCACTTATTTGAATTGCCACCTCATATACTAAATTTTGGAGCCCTGGTGTTGCAGTGGTTAAGCCTTCAGCCGCTAACAAAAGGTCAGTAGTTCGAATCCACCAGCTGCTCCTTGGAAACCCTATGGGGTAGTTCTACTCTTTCCTATAGGATGGCCATGAGTTGGAATTGATATGACGGCAACTGGTTATATGAAATTTCTGTATATATTTGGGACTACCTCTAGATCCAGTGCTGCCCCACTGACATAACTGCTCTATACCAGTAACTTGCTGTTTTGATTGCTATTGCTCTTAGTGCATTTTATTATACGGAAAAGGCCGTTCTCCTTTATTTGCCTCCTTTTACAAACCTTCTCCCTTTAACTGTTATCATCTCTTTATTTTTCCAATGAACTTGTTACCACATTAAGTTAGTATCCATTCTCCAACTGTCTCTCCACAAATTCCCCAAACATATCGTTTATTTTCCATCACAATGAATTCATACCTCATTCTGGGGAGAAGTTACAACTTTATAATACTGAGCCTCCTCCCCAAGAATATTTTTACATTTATTCAAGAACTACAATAGTTGATGATAGAATTTAAAATTTTTCTTCATTTTGTCTCTGTTAAATTTATCTCAAAATATTTATCTTTTTCGTCCAACAACAACAAACCAGTTTACAATACAAATTTTCAGTTACCTCTGGCTTGGAGGAAGCAGATAGGTCCTTTACTTGGCTACAACCCTATCCAAGTAAATGATGTGGCTTTTCCCCATACATTTCAAAGTCATTTTAGTCCATTTCCTAAAGTCTAAATGTGTTGCACATAACTTCTAGTGGGTTATTGGGTCTATTCAGCTCAGGGACCATTGTACTTGGACAGCCTCAGTGGTTTCCAAACTTCTTCTGGGCTTATCATACCTAGTGGAGCCCTGGTGGCACAGTGGTTAAGAGCTCTGCTGCTAACCAAAAAGGTTGGCAGTTTGAATCCACCAGCCACTCTTTGGAAACCCTATGGGGCAGTTCTGCTCTGTCCTATAGGGTTGCTATGAGTCAGAATCGACTTGATGGCAACATTTTTTTTTTTTTAATCATACCCAGTTATGTTAAACCCAGACAGATTTCCACACATGGGTTACACTACACGCACACACACACACACACACACAAAAAAAAAACCCCACAAAAAACAGTGCCCCCAAAGAGAAAACTAAAGCTCCTTTGATGGGTTTATCTAGCTTATTATTTGAAGGAAGATCTAGAGGAAAAACAAACAAACAAACAAAAAAACACTTTTAAATATCAACGTTGGGTGGATGCATCAAAACTTCCCAGGTACAAGCCTCTGTCCCATAAATCAAAGTATTTTGAAGGATTAAGTGATAAACATTGAGGCTTTTCCTGGAATCTTACTATATGCTTACTATATTCTTCTATATGAAGAAAGAAATAGTTGGATGAATTCACTGGGAAAGAAGCCAAATAATATCTCTGGTAAAAAAATGTATGTAAATCCTAGATTTCAGAAAAGTCCCTTTAGCACTTTTTTGAGAGACACGTTAACATCAGTAATTCCATCCATGGACTCACGTACACGGAAGCCTGGATTCTAAGTATTACTTTGGTGCTAAAAGTCACACATGAGAACTTATAAGGACTGAAGCAGACATTTAACTATACGGACAACTTAAAACACAAAGATAAAGGGGAGGACAGTGTGAGGTAATGGCAGAGGGGACAAGATGTTTGAAATATTGCGTGGTAGTGGTGGTGGTGAATTGAGAATGGAATCTGAGCAAAAGGGACCCTCACTGGCCAAACTTCAGACTGTGTGTTTTTGCCATGGCAAGTTTTTTCTGTAGTCATTATCCTGATCAGACGGGGATCCAAGGCTGAAGTTGGTGTGAGAGAAGTAATACAGAAAAAATAGAACCTTACAAGGTGGTGGTAAAACCTCATAAGCCATGCTAGTTTACTACAGTATTTTGAGGGAGAAAGCAAAGGTGTCGGGAAAGAAGAAAACACACAAATATTCCTTATGAAGTCATCCTGACAATGTCTGAGGACTGCACAGAATTTGCTGTGGAAAGGAAACTTGAAGTTTAGGAGGTGGACGTATGTGGGTTGTGGAGGTTGAGGGACTTTTGGGGTCAGAGGTGTCTCTGCAGCTCCTGCCTTGGTCTTTTCTAGATTGATGTATTAAGAGATTCAAAAGCAGCATGTTGTCGTTAGGTACCGTCCAGTCAGTTCTAACTCGTAGTGACCCCACGTACAGCAGAAGAAAACACTGCCCACTCCTGCACCATCCTCACAATTGTTGTTATGCTTAAGCCCATTGTTGCAGCCACCGTGTCAGTCCATCTTGTTGAGGGTCTTCCTCTTTTTGGCTGACCCTCTACTTTACCAAGCATGATGTCCTTCTCCAGGGACTGATGCCTCCTGACAACATGTCCAAAGTATGTGAAACGTAGTCTCGCCGTTCTTGCCTCTAAGGAGCATTATGGTTGTACTTCCAAGACATGTTTGTTTGTTCTTTTAGCAGTCCATGGTATACTCAATATTCTTCACCAACACCACAATTCAAAGGTGTCAGTTCTTCTTTGGTCTTCCTTATTTATTGTCCAGCTTTTGCATGCATATGAGGTGAGTGAAAACACCATGGCATGGGTCAGGCGCACCTTAGTCTTCAAGGTGACATCTTTGCTTTTCAACACTGTAAAGAGGTCTTTTGAAGCAGATTTGCCCAATGCAATGCATCTTTTGATTTCTTGACTGCTGCTTCCATAGGTGTCGTACCCATTAGCAAAAAGATAGTCCTTATTACTTTTTATTTTCAGTTACTGATTACAGAGAAAAAGTCCACACTGTTCCAGAAACAGAGATTCACAACAAGCCTTTGACTGCCAAATTAAGTTGCAGTATCAAGACATCTCTAGTTATCTTCTGCAGTGAACAGTTCCAGGCCATGTCACCTTCTCAAACAATAATGATGAGAGAAATGGCCTGAGAGTGTATCCTGAATAAATAAACGTCTGAAATCCACACAGTGCAGAATCCACTGTAAACATTATTTTTCTGTTCTGGAATGTAAGACTCCTTAACTCCATGAACACAGTGTTCACTTCATCACCAGGATGCTTTCTTATGATCAACATCTTTTCAGATAGTGGTGCAATCTGCTGTTGAGGAGAAGGAAATCAAAACTGCCACATGCACCTGGCATTGTGTTGAACTGAGTTCTTAGACCAGTGAGGAAAGCACCAAACATGGGCTTGTGGGGTCTTGACAGGTCTTCAGTTTTAGCTGGTCAGAGGAGCTTGTCTTGGCTAAGGGATGGAGAATGGGTGTAAACTCAGAACATGTTGAGGAGGAGTATGGTAATGGAGTTTATGACAGGCCTACCTATAATGCAAGGAGCCCTAGTGGCACAAATGGTTAAGCGCTCGGATGCTAACTAAAAGGTTGGCAGTTCAAACCCAACCAACGGCTCTGGGGGAGAAAGACTTGGTGATCTGCTTCTGTAAAAAATTACAGCCAAGAAAACCCTATGGGGCAATTCTACTCCGTCACATGGGTCGCCATGAGTCAAAATCAACTCAACAGGACCCAACAACAACTCATAATGCAGCAGTGAGGTTCAAAATACTCATGCTTCTTCACTCCTTCTCAGCACGGCCACTCCACAGGAGGAAGAATGTTATCCTTCCAGGGAATAAGATGCATGCTATTAAGATAATCCCACAAGGATTTAGTTATTAGGTGGGAATTGCCTATGCTATCAAATTGTATCCCAGGAAGTTCACGGGGCTGTGACAATATGCTGAGTAAGGATGAGAGGGTCAGAAAAAACTCGTATCAATTCCTTTATTCTTACTGTCCCCCACCTTTTTGGAAGACAGAACTTCACCATTCATTTAAATCTATCATCTGGCATAGAAGATTTTTTTTTTTTAATCTCCCTGGTCTGAGAACACAAATATATTGGCTTAATACATCTGAAAGGCATGTTTAATATCATAGTTAATTAGAATTAACAGGTAAATCAGGTCTTTCTGAATCTACCTTATGTTCTGTAATCAAACACAAACAAGAGTTTCAAGGGAAAGATGTAGCATGAGTTGCTGTGTATGCTAGTCACTGTAAGAGTTAAAGTAAAAGGTTGGTTAATGGACACATAGAGAAAAGGACATTAAGGATATCACCTCAGGACAATGCTGAAAATATCAGAATCTTCCTGAAATTCCCCTCCTACTTGCAGGTCACGAGAGAGTCTTAGATAATAATTTTTAAACGTGGGGCCCACTTGCAATTCTGCTAAAGCACTATTGTAGTTGTGTGTGGTTGGGTGGAATCATCCTCTCAGGAAGACCAAAGAACTCTGCATTTTCTCCTAAAGAGTCCCTTCTTTAATAAGGACTTGAGCAGATCCCTGTCATCGTTCTAGATAATGGATTACCTACACATACATTTTCAAGTGTAATGACACTCTTGCTTATTAAAGACCTCTCAGCTGAAGGGGCAGAATATTATGAAGTGGTCGAGCCATTCATTTTCTTGAATATGTTATTCAGTATTTTATGCTAAACCAGCAATACACCATCCATTTTAGTACGATGATCCTTATGTTCAATAAAATTGAAGTGTCGCATCATAAATCATTATAGTCATTTATTTTACATTAGACACATTAGCCACTATATTCCATAATCTATTACAATAAGGTGGATTTAAATGTACCCCAAGGAACTGCAATAATAACTCGAGAACCAAATATAGCAATTTATGGATAAAATATGCTTAACCTAAAGCTGCACCAGCAATTGTGATGACTGTGAGCTCCGAATGGAATTTAGTGCTGATAGTGACTGAACTCCGTTACATATAAAGAGGGAGAAAAGAGGAAAGAACATCACAAACCTTCCTCCAATTTTTGTTCATTAGTTTAAAAAGTGTACAAGATAAATAATTACACAATCGGTAAGACGGACACACTTTCTTCCGGAGGGAGGCATGAACAACTAAAACTTTTCTTTTTCAGTAACTCATGTTCAAGATCTCTAGTTAACTAGTCAATGGATGCCTGTTGTTCTCAACAACAGCGGTGTAGTGGAAAACTCTATCAATTCAGACTAATTTCACTAATTCCAAATTTGCGAAAATTCAGTCAGAGGCTAGGTGGTATGGAAAAAAAAGGTTTGCAAGTCTAAACTAACAGGGTAAAAGAGGTGCTAGGAGAATATTTTTATACCAGGGAACTCTTTCAAGGCATCCTTCCATTTTACTTATACTACTGAGTGAATTTATAATAAGTAAATCAAATTTTACTTGTAATTATGACATTTAACATTCTTAAAACTAACGAAAATAGTTTTCCCCAATGATCTTATTCTAGATAATATTTTATTAGCCTAGTCCAGTTTCTGGAGACCTGGGGGTTAAGAGCTTGGCTGCTAACCAAAAGGTCAGCCATTCAAATCCACCAGCTACTCCTTGGGAACCCTATGGGGCAGTTCTACTCTGTCCTATAAGGGCGCTACGAGTCGGAATCAACGCGACAGTAATGTGTTTTTTGTTTTTTGTTTTTTTTAAGTCTCATTTCTTGTAGGTAGCTAAATTTTATTCTGTAATTTAGATTCTTCACTAATTTGGCCTCCCTGTACTTAGCCATAGATAGTAGGGTCTTGTTTGTAATTTCAGGTAAGCAATTACTATCCATGCAATTGATACTCCTGGGTACCTCTCTTGGCATCTCAAGTCTATGGATCATGCCAACGAGACTAGCCTCACTGAGTTCTCTGGTATGAAGTCCTTACTGTTCAGAATTATTAAAAAAGTATGTTCGTTACTGTGTTCAACTTGAGATAGTATCGCCTAGAACTGACATAGTTGTAGACACTTCCTCAGGAAATTACAGGACAGATTATATTTCTCCCCTGAAAGTCAATCACCCTTTTATCCACCTATTTTTTTCCTTCCTTTCTTCCTCCCTCCCTCCCTTCTTCTGTCCCAACTATCCAATCATTTATCCAACCAACCAGCCAAGCAATCATCTAGTCTTATACCAACTATTCATCTAACAAATATCCAACATCTATTTAATGCCTTCTTTGTGCTATAACCAAGGTAGGTAGTAAGAATACATTGAAGAAGAAGACAGAGAAGCTACCATTTTATCAATATATTTTCAATGATTACATTATCCTTTTCATCAATGAAAACATGTTGTGGTTTTTTCTTATCACATTTATAATAATTAAATACTTAGAGTTAGTTGGTAACTCTTCCCTCAGTCAACACTCAGGAAGTCTTATATTTAATCGTAAATCAAAATCTGTCTTCTAATCAAAGTGGTGGAGATGAAAGCAAGGGAAAGAGAAGATCTTGTTTGGCTGAGAGACCTGATGTGATTCTTTATTCTCTCTGGTCCTCATTTCTTCTTCTGTAAAATGAGGGTGTTAACCAGGTAGTTTCTAGGATCCCTTCTCAAATTCTATCATTTGAATAATGTTTGCTGTACCTTATTATAATCTGTCCCATTTATGAAAATGTTTCCAATACGAAGAATTAGACAAAAACAAAGAAGTACAAAATCTCATCATAGTCATATTTTTAGTCATTTGCAATCCAGTTCATACTGTTTTGTCTTTTCTTTGTATGTATGCTCGTACTACTAATACCAAATTTACTGTCCACCCAATGGTTTGTGGCCTAATTTATGCTCTCAAAAAACTGTTGCCATCTGATTACAGCACTAACACCAAATTTGCTATTCATCACTGTTCTAAAGCTCCTCCAACCCCGGGGCCATCCTGGGTCTTCTCTTCTACTAAAATATCTGAATTATATATTATTTCCTCCAGGCATGCTTTTCCCAAAGAAAGAAACTTCACTTTCTGTTCCAAGTTCTAATACCAATAGATTCCTTGCCTTAAAATATTTACAGATACTACATTTTATTATTTTTTATAATTTGGCCTGATTGCATATATGAAATCTTGTGCTTTCAAGGGGATCTGGATTGTGCTCACCCAAAATTAAGCCTTTCCTCTAATAGACTCCATCAGCTCTTGTGTGGTCTGTCAATCATGGAGAAAAATAGTCATTATAGGCATATAGATACATACATATATATCTCCTCAGATGAGCCTGTGGGCTCAACTATGTGCCGCATATAAAAAGTTTTCTAAACATAACAGGCATCTATCTGTACAGAATCAATAGTCCCCAATTCAGAAATGTACAGAAATTTCTGAGCATATTCCTTTAAGCTGAAAATGGGTATAGCCAGGGTCCAGTGAGGATATAACCCCATTCGAGGTGGTCCAATAGAATGAACTTCATACAGCAACTAGTTACAAATGTTTTGGAAGAGTTCAAAACCGAATGAGGCAGCGATAGAGATGAACACGGGAAGGATGTCACTACTCGCCCTAGGGCTGAAGGGAAAGATAGAAGAGATGGCGTTATCAAAGCTCAGGAGCCCTCCTGTCTCTTGCTAGTGCCTCCCTTTGGCCAAACTAGACTGGAACCTGAAGGAGATTGACAGCAAGCTAGCGAGGTACAAGCTTCAGGGCCTCTCACTTGTGCAGGCTCCTTCCAAGGCCCTGGAGTGGCCATAGCAACTTGTTTCCATGGTCATATGTGATATAAAATTTGAAGAAGTGAGACATTTAACTCAAATGGTTACAACTGCTGTGTCTTTCCACCTACTTCCCCCCTCCTCTTGCCATACTTCTCCTCAAGTTAGGTGGCATCGGAGTGACCTAGGGTATTTACCGTCCCTGGGTGGTACAAGTGGTTTGCACTTGACTACTAAGCAAAAGATCTTCACTCACCCAGCAATGCAGCAGAAGAAAGGCCTGGCCACCTGCTTCTGTAAGGATTACTGTCAAGAAAACCCTATCTATAGACCTTAGTTCTACTCTGTAACACATAGGGTTTCCATGAGTGGAATCAACTTGATGGCAATGGGTTTGTTTGTTTTTTTTGTTTGATTGTTGGTTAGGGCATATTTAGGGGCTGGCTAGGGGAAGCTGAGTTGGGGATTCGCTTAGTAAGGGTCTAGTGGGATATATGTATGTGGCTAACAGTTATTTCTGCGTAGAGTTAAGTCACTGGTTGTGGTTGTCATAATGACTGAAGGTTCCTAGTACCACTTCGTGTGTAGAGGGTAGGGAGGTTAGACATCTTGCAGACATCAGACTGTCCCATGCCCTTAAAAATTTTTCTACATCTTGTATAAACGTGAAATGTTCCAGTAGACATTCAGATAGGTGAAAAGAGGCTTTTCTTGGTGCCTTGGTATCGGAATGGCCTGCAGTAATGCACAACCCTCCACTGTGCCAATTCCTGCCATTCGCCTGGAATGTCTTAACACAGGGACATTGACGACAAACTATTTGGTCATAACGTAAGAACCTTCAACTGCCTTGAAATCTTACAGCTCTGGTATGAAAGCAGCTTGATACAGAGTTCCCCATAATTGACAATGATCCTCAAAATTTATATAAAACATTAATAATGGCTTGGAAATGAAAACTTTCATAAATTGTCAATAATAAAAAAGTAAATTCTGATTAACACACCGAGGATAGACAATTATATTTCCACTTTTTTCCTAGAACATTATTCTTATAGGAAGAGACAGAATATGCAGCCAAACATCCTAGCAAAAAATGAGAGATTCCTTCAGGGGTTACTTAATAAAAATATAATCTTATTTTTCTAGTTTTTAATTTTTTCTCCTTCTGAGCAAATTTTTAAGGTTTATAATTTGTTGTGATTTTTTTTCTCATTAAGAGAAACACTGTCTTTTGTACATAATTTTGTATTTATAATTTTGTGTTATTTTTATTAAAGAGGGGCTGCCAAGTTGCATAAGCTCCAGGCCCTACAAATGTGCTAACACAGGAGCTTGGCATATCCATTTTATAGGGGTCACCTTCTGTGACACACACAGCAGAGTAGACGAAGAGTGGGGGATTGGATCTGAGGGACAACAGGCAAAAGACCAGCACTAAAAGATATTTAAAGGGCTCACAGATTGTCTGGAAGGCCAGAGAACCAGGCTTGGAGGTCATACAGCCAGAAATAATCCCTGAAATCATGAGCGAGAATAGAGGAGGCCCAGATGCTTCCCACACTGGGCACAGACATCACAGCTTACACCGCCAACATACTGATGATGGACTCTGGATGGTATCACTGACACATCTACCATGGCTGCCTCAGAAACTCCAAGTAGCTTCTGCCAAAATGAGCCACATACATGTGTACTCTCTTGAGTCCCTAGCTCTCAAATCTAAGTCTGGTCCGTCTACGTTTCATCTACATTTCATTGGAGGAATCTTAATTTCTTGCCTGTGCTCTCCCTGCCAGGGAGACTGGAAAGCAAGTATCGGGCTTTTATAGGTTTTCCTTCTCTCCGTAAGATGAGGATTTCAAAGAAAGGAAGACTGTTAAAGGAAAAAAAAAAAAAAAAATTCCCCAATATCCACTACAGCCTCAACATCATCATTCCCATTTCACAGAATGGAAATTAGGAATGGAATCTTTAAGACTGGAAGTAATCTGCCCATGCTCACATAGCTAGAAATTGATAGAGCTGAGAGGCTGCCTCCAGGCTTGGAGGCACGAGTTCAAAAGCCCCCAGAGTCCAATGAGTGATGCAGATGGGCAGGAGCAAAACAATAGTGTACTACTGTATGAGGAGAAATATCAATTGATCCTTGGTCTCCAGGACTGGGGACAACAGGGAGTGGTGGGGACTGTGGCAAAATGGAGAGCCCGTGCTACATCAGAGAAGCAGCTGCTTCTAAGCTCCTGCGGGTTGTGGCCACATAGGAAAACCAACTAGGGAAGCTAGCTATGCTGCTTTTTCAAAAGAGGCTAGAAATCTAGATTTTCTTAAGAAATGTCTTGATTTTTCAATGTTTCTCAAAGATTGAAAAAAACAAAAATCCTTTATAAATATTATTTGGGCCATAATTGTGTAAGCCCGTCTGCTGCTAGATTATGGCCTTAGGCTTCTTTTTGCAATTTATGCCCAGAACGAGCCCTTGCCCACTAAATTATATCTCCACATGTCCTCTCTTAAGAGGATTGCATTTTATAAACTGTTAACTTCCTGGGCTTTTCCTTTCTTCTACACTTCACCAGCACCAGAGTTTGATGGTTTGGGTTTTAATCCTGACTTTTTGGTTATTAGCCATGTCGTCTGGAGTTAGTCTTTTTATCTATTGAAGTCTTAGCTCCTCATCTGCAAAATGAAGATTAAAAATAAAATAAAATAAAAAAAACCCCACTCTGCCTACCTCCCAGTGTTGTTGCGGGAATCAAATGAAATAGTGGATGTGAACATGCTTTGAAAACTATCAAGACCTACAGAACCCTCAGTATATGATTTTTGTGATAACCTTTGTTTTCAGAAAGATAATTAGCCCAAATTCCCCTTTTCCATTTATAGAAAATAACACATGAATTTGTCTTCCGTCTCTGACTCTACCCCCGTTCTCCTTGGCATTTCAAAAATGATTGCCTCACGTTCAGTAAGTTCATTACCCACTTCCCCTAACACCGCGGGAAGCAACTCATCTGCCCCAACTAAGTCGCATTTTGAATGTGGCGTTTATTTTTTCACATATCTTCTTAAACCAAGTACTACACTGATGATTTGCTTTAACTCGAATTTTTTTTTTTTTTTTTTTTGAGACTTGAAACTAAAGGACTTGAATAAGGAGAGGGAATTACTTATGAGGTCAACTGAGAGGCAAAGCAGGGCAGCTTGAGTGTGTATATCCATATCCCCCACTGTCATTCCTTACGTTTTTCGAACATTTGTGTCATGAGTCTGGAACTGTCTATGCACCATATGTGCCCTGGGGAAAGCCATTCGTGTTGAAAGGCAAAATAAACCCATCACTTTTATGAAGAATGAAACCCATTTGGCAATGGTATTCTTTTTCATATCTGTCCCCTCCAAACGCCTTGTTACAGCACAAAGGCAGACTCAACTCCCACCCTGCTCACCTTCCGGAAGCCCTCAGTTGATCTGTTTATATTGACTTGGAAATATCTGCCACCACACAGGGACTGTCCACAGGTCACATCTAAATATTTGATACTGTTGTTAGTGGCCTTTGAGTCAATTCCAACTCATGGCGACCCCAAGCGTGCAGAGTAGAACTGCTCCGTAAGGTTTTCAAGGCTGACCTTCTAATCTGTAGCTACTGTTAATTAAATAAAAACTGTAGACAAACAGGGAGAATCTGTGACATCAGGAAAAGGCCCAGATCCGCAAGACTTTTTAAGTGATTGGAGGCCTTTTTGACAGAAAAGGAAGTGAAGATTATCTTTTATTATAGACCGAGTTGGTATGGATGGCTGGTAATGCATCTATTTCAAACTTCACACCGGGGGACCTTTGTGATAACTGTCCATACAGGGCCAGTCAGAATCTTGGTCCTTGATCCCATTCTCTGTTCTTGCCAGGTGGGTCTCCTTTCTGTTTTCACAAATACACAGCATTCACTCTCTATGCCTTCCCTTCTGATATGCCTCTGCCTTATGCTCTCCACCTAATCTATCTATCCTTCAAGACTTGGCACAGCTCCAACACACCCCATGAAGTCTTCCTTTATTACCCCAGTCCCCACTAAACTTCCCTTTCCCCTGAATCTGACCCACAATTTAGCACTGTATGTCATACCATGGTACCCAAATGGCAGTCTTATCTATCCAACTGGACTTTAAGTTCAGGGCCATGGCATATACTTCTCTAACCAGAGTATCTACTCCAAGGCAATGCTTGGCACAGAACAGGAACTCAGTAAAAAATTGATTTACATGCAAATTCTGGCCTTTGGGTTCTATCACAAAGAGTAATTGGTTATATCTCCAGGACTGCAGAGCTTAAGAGCTTCAGAAGAAAAACATTCAAGCAGACACAGGTGCCCAGAGACGAAACGCTATTTTCAGGAAATGGTGAGCATCTTGTTTCCGAAAGCATTCAGGTAGAGGCTGGACAACCATTGGCATGAATGGTATAGAGTAGAATCGAGCACGAATGGAAAGAGGATAAAGGAAATGGTGGTCAGACAAGTAAAGTGGTCAGTCCAAAATCCTACCATAGTTAAGTGGTAAAACTAGCACTTCAACCCTGACACTCCAACTCCCAATCTGGACTCATTCTAATATATTGACTGATAATCACATATCTGAAGACACTCAGACTGAACATGTTACGTTCTGTACACTATAATGCATTTGAAAGAGTACAGGTCTGATGTGGACACAACAGTAAATGTCCAAATCCTCTATTTTCACAAGGGTAGAGATTTTTGTTTTGTTCACTGCAATAGTCCAAGTGCTTCTCACATAGTAGGTTAACAAAAACCACTGGTTGCCGCTGGGTCAACTCTGACTCATGAGGATTCCAAGTGTGTCCGAATAGAACTGTACTCCACAGGATTTTCCATGGATGATTTTTTTGGAAGTAGATCGTTAGGCCTTTCTTCCGAGATGCCTCTGGGTGGGCTAACTTCCAACTTTTGGTTAGCATCCAAGCACATTAACAGTTTGCGCTATGCAAGGATTCCTACATACTAGGTACAAAACAAACATTTGTCTAATGTTGAATGAATGAATGGCTGGAAAATGTGAGTATCAGTCAGATAGGCTAGGCTATGTTACAAACCTAACCCTTAGATCTCAGCCACTTCCAAAACCAAAGACTTACTTCTCACTCATGGTTCATGTCCATCATCAGCTAGCACGGAGCAGTGACATCACTAGGGGGGGTGTGGACCCCACTGGGTGACATTGTCAGAGGGGGTCACACCAAAACGTCTACAAAATTTCTGTGCAGTGTTTCAGCAGAAACTTATTATTTTTTATAAAAATATCCCTGTAGTTAGTTATAACAACAAAAATATTTTTTGTCAGCCCAGCTTACATGTATCACTATACCTACAAGGCTTAAACTCTCCACTGATTTACTTCCTGAATCTTCTCAGGTGCTCTGGTCAGGGCTGTCATTACTACCCAATTACAATGATGCTTTGAATCACGTGGTTTTGCCCGCATGCGTTACAAGCACCCGCTGTTGTTTTCTTTGTTGCTAGTGTTTTTACAGTTGCTGGTTTTGTCAAATTTTCTGGTGTTTTAGCTACGATATTGTGGTAATTAGTATTTGTGAACCTGTGTCAAAAACTTTTTTTGAAAATGAAGTATAATTAAAGGAAAAGAAGGAGTGATGTATAGGAATTACAATTTATGAGTAACACTAGTACAAAAAACATTACTAAGGATTCTGTATGGTCTGGTACAGGAGGAGGTCCATGGGCAGGGGGGTGACATCACCGGTATGGAGTCTTCTAGGCTAGAATAAGCCACCTTCAACATGGATGGAAGACAGGAGAAAGAATTAAAGGAATAAAATTTGTTTTATTCCTTCCCAGTTAAGAATCGAGGACCTGGTGGCACAGTGGTTAAGTGTTTGGCTGCTAACCAAAAAAGTCAGCAGTTCGAATCCACCAGCCACTCCTTGGAAACCCTATGGGGCAGTTCTACTCTGTCCTTTGGGGTCACTATGAGTTGGAATTGACTTGATGGCACTGGGTTTGGTTTCTTTTGGTTTTACTTAAGAATTGATGACCAGATGTTGCAGAATTATGCTCTATTATAAACAAAAACGGGGTGGGGAGGAGAAGGGATGGACAGTCTAGGCAGGTAGGACTGGGGACAGAAAACAGACAAAGGTAGGAAAAGCAGCAAGATAATTTTTTATACATCAGCCTAGGGGTTTTAGTTGGTTTCATACACAGTCTGAATCAACAGTGAGATGTAGTCTCCCCAAAGGCTAATTGGATTTCAGGTTACATTAACATAAATATAATTTCTGAAATAATGGAGGTGATGACTCTGCCTAACTCCACGTTGGTAGAACCACATGTGGAATATTGCATTACCTCCTGGTGATGGGTTAATGCATCCAAAGGAACGTGAATAGGTTGGTAAAGAGACTCCGTATTTTACCCTAACAGGAACAAAGGAAGTGAACTGGCATATCTAATTTGAAGAAGAAAAGGCTCAAGGAGAAAATAACAATAGTTTTCAACTGGTGATTTTTGTGTTAAGAGGGTTCATATGTGCCTGCATGCCTGCAAAGCATGGGAGTACGACCAATGGAAAGAATCTGAAAGGAGATAGGTTTTAATTTAATACAAGGAAGAATTCTCTAACAGACCTATCAAAATATAGAATAGCATGTTTTGAGATTTAATAGTTTTCCCATTACTCGAGATCTTCACCTGGAGATGTTACTGAGAGTAATCAAACATCAGTCTGCTGAGTAGTAGGACTGGGTAACTTCTAAGATGCCATCTCACTCAAAAATTCCATGATTTTAAATTCTGTAATATCCATCTCCTCTTGTGCTCACTGCTTGTGTACAGCTCTGAAAAGCAGCTGCACCTACTCTTGGACACCATCGTTTAAGAGAATAAACCCAAACCAAACCCACTGCTTCCAAGTCAATTCCGACTCATAGCGACCCTGTAGGACAGAGTAGAATCGCCCCATAGGGGTTCCAAGGCTGTAATCTTTACGGAAGCAGACTGCCACATCTTCCTCTCGTGGAGTGGCTAGTGGATTCCAATGGCGGACCTTTCGGTTAGCAGACAAGCGCTTAACCACTGCGCCAGCAGGGCTCCTTAGAGAAGGGTATAACCTGTTGCTGTTGAGTCGATTTGAACTCATAGTCCCCCTACAGGACGCAGGAGGACTGCCCCATAGGGTTTCCAAGGAGCTGCTGGTGGATTTGAACTGCTGACCTTTTGGTTAGCATCCATAACTCACCATAGCTTTTAACCACTATGCCACCGGGGCTCCCGAGAAGGGTATAGAGGAACATAATACTCTAGAGCAGGGATTGGCAAACTTTGTTTGTAAAGGGCCAGATAGTAAATATTTTAGGCTTTGTAGGCCATATGGTCTGTGTTGCAACTACTCAATGCTGTTGTTTAAGTGCAAAAACAGCTTCAGATACTATGTAAACAAATGGAGATGGCTGTGTTCCAATAAAACTTTATTTGCAAATCCAGGTAGTGGGCTGGATTTGGTTTGTGGACTGTAGTTTGCCAACCCTTGTTGTAGACACTCAGGGGTATTCTGGCTGACTTCTAGAGAATTCTTCTTATCCAAGAAACCTATACTCTTTGAAAGCCTTATCCTCATTTTAGTGATAAAGACAGTAAGGCCAAAAAGTTATAGGACCTACTCACCTCTGTCCAAAGACAAGGAACCTAATAGTTCCTGGCTTAGCATGAGATAGAAAGAACTCTGAACAAAGCAAAAATATTTGTGATAGAGGGCTATGGTAAAGGACATGGGTTTTTGCAAAGATAGTTGTGCTCTACTTTCAAACCTGGCTTATGGCCCAATGGCTAGAACACAAAAATGCAACCCAAAACACCACTGAGGCACTCACAGACTGAGAGGCTGTGGAGATCAACCGTAACTGTGTAATAAAATCAAGACTTTGCCAAGAATTTACGTGACCATATTACAATTCTTTACTAGCTTGGAAGGATAACTAATAGGTATCCTTAATGATTTCTGGAATACAGTCAAGGCAGACGTAGGTCTCAGGCCCTAGGGGAACGTGAAGGAATGTGTCTTTCTTAGCATGAGTAGCTTCACGCGCATGCCAACCTTAATAAGCCTGGACAATGAAAGTGTGCACATCCACAGATCCCACCAAGGATGAAGCCAAGACAAGCAGACGATTAAACAGACAAATGGCTTTTGATTTGAAATAAGAAAAATGTTCAACCCACCCTGCGCTCAGCCTGTTGAGCTCATAATCAGGCATTATTATAATGGTATGCAAATTATGGAAATGGCAGACATTCTTTCCAACTATGTTTCCATTAAAGATTCAACTTTTTTCCCTCAGAATAATAGTAAATGACATGCGAACTTCATGTGAACTATAGGTCATGAAAGGATTTAGTATTGGCATTTTTAATCTAAAAAGTCTGGTGCCAGAAAATCAATATGTTTCAGTTGCAGCGTTCGAATGCAATTTTCCTCACATAACAGGGTTTCTTTCTTTCCTTCTTTCTTCTTCTTAGTCTTTTCTTTTTTTTTTTTTTTTGGTTAAGAATGAATAATTCCTGGTTTTTCTATGAAACAAGCTGCTGTATTATAAGGTAATGACATCAATAACACATTACATGTAAACAGAAAATGAACAAAAAATCATTCAAGGCCCTTTTGAAACTAGAGTGCTTTTCATCAGCACTATTACAGGTTCCATTCACATTATCGGATTGAACCATCCTGCATAACTGAGGTGCTGACAAGTCCTGATTACCCAATAACTCCTGTATCCCTTTCAGGCAGGTTCACGGAGAGGACAGGAATACCAGGCCTTCCTGGGGGGCAGCTGGCCTGCCACAGAGACCGAATCAATGAAACCCAATGCCCTCATATACCCCCTCACCAAAAACGGGGCATTGCACTTCCTGGTGTGTAATCGGGCCCTTCCCTCCCGTGGTCTCAATGGTTTCCGGTAACAACCGTTTATTATATAGTGGAGGAGAGGCCAGATTAGGCCTCTGAAACTCTTTCCCCTACACACTGAACAAGGCTCCAGTCAGGCCCCAGGCGGCAAAGTGGATGTTGTCTTTCTTAAGTAGCAGAAACAACAGAAGAGCTTGGGTACTCGGGACAAGACAATGGGTATTAGACGGGTTAAGTCACTCAAGTATTTCTTGAGTTACTTTTCTAGTCCCTGGGTCGTGCATATGGTTAACACTCTCGGCTGCTAACCGAAAGGTTGGAGTTTCAGATCCACCCAGAGGCACCTCGGAAGAAAAGTCTGGTGATCTACTTCAGAAAATCAGCCATTGAAACCCCTGTAGAGCACAGTTCTACTCTGATACACGCGGGTCACCATCAGTAGAAACTGACTTGATAGCAACTGATTTCTTGAGTTACAGTACTAACAGGACATCTGAAAACCTTTCTCTCTCACTACTTTTGGTATCACTGGATGACCTTTTATTCCTTCTGAAGGAATTCTAATTGAAGCTCAAGCTCTTTCTGCTGCTCTACCTCAAACCATGAGGTAGAGAGCGTGGTGGATACTATAGCTCAAGTTTGGCCGCAACAGAAGCTGGTAGCCGTGGTGGACCTGCCTGAGATGATGTGTGTAGGGCAGGGTGTGGGGACCCTTCTAAAGAGCAGAGCTTCTAGGCAGGGACCATGATTCCTTTCCTCAAGAGAACTTTTCAACCCGGGAGCAGAAACTTGGACCCACTGCTTGTGGTGTAGCGCCGAAAAGCAGCCAAGCCAACCTAAAACAGCCCTTAAACAAGCAAACTGTGGTTTTGCCTTTTGGGTGGTATATCACCCTATATTTGACGTAATCTTCAGCTTGGGAGATATCATATTTTTAAAACAAATTTCTTGGCTTCTAGCTTGGCTCTGGTGCACTGCTGTCTGAGGGACGCGGGCTTCCCTAATTAATGCAGGCTCCAGTCGTTTTCGCCCCAAAACCTTTCCTCCTGCAGTCAAATGCAGACATTGATAAATCTGCAAACCTAAGAGACCAAATAGAGTATTGGCTAGTCTCCTTACTGAAGTATTTTAAATTAAAACGAGAGTCTGACAGTCCAGATTACAGTTCATCTTTGTGTATCCGTGGTTGAGAGCATGGACTGGGTTCAAATCCCAGTTCAGAACTTACTGGCTGTGCACCTTGTGAAAGTCTCGTAACCTCCTTGTGCCTCTGTTTTCTAATTGTAATGCTACCTATAGGGCTCAACAGCCCTGAACACGTACAAACCTTCGAGCACCTAGTATGGAGTAAACACTTGTTAAGTGCTAGCTATTATTAACTTGGTGTCCCTGGGTGGTGCAAATGGTTAAACTTCTTAGCTGCTAAGCGAAATGTTGGAGGTTTCACTCCACTCAGAGGCACCTCGGAAGAAAGGTCCGGCAATCTACTTTTGAAAAATCAGCCACTGAAAACCCCATGGAACACAGTTCTACTTTCACACTTACGGGGTTTGCCACGAGCCGGAGTTGACTTGATGGCAACTGGGTGTATTATTAACACCCCTAGTAAAACCAGATGGAAACCATTTGAATTGCTATTGTGCCATGGCAGAACCTGGTGGGCTTTGGGTTCTATTCTAAGGGTGACGTCAGCCACTGGAGGATTTTAAAGAGGGGAGTGATGCAACTGGACTTGCAATTTCAAGGGATCACTTGGGCTGCTGTGTGTAAAATGGTCTTTAGGGGCAAGAGTAGACACAGGAAGACTTATTTGGGGGCTATTACCTAATCCAAACCAAAAACCAAACCCATTGCCGTCAAGTTGATTCCGACTCATAGTGACCATACAGGACAGAGTAGAACTGCCCCATAGTGTTTCCAAGGAGCGGCTGGGGGATTTGAACTGCTGACCTTTTGGTTAGCAGCTGTAGCCCTTAACCACTGCGGGGATAAAATGGTGGCTTGGACTAGAGTGGCAGTGGCAGAGGTGTAAGCAGTGGTTAGAATTCAGAATGACTTTAAAGATAAAGCCCGTAGGACTCACTGAAGGATCTGATATTGTGAATGAGGGAATAGAGTGAAAGATGATTCCAAGGGTGGGCTGACCAACGGATACTGATCACAGATGATGACAAAGCCTGAAAGATCAAAGATGAGAGAGGAACTAAACACTGAAGAAAGAGACTGTATAAGGCAGACTAAGAGGGCGATACAAGGGCACTGAAGTTAGGGCTGTACATCATGGATGAGCAGCGTGAGCTGGGCCTAAGGATGGGCAGGTTGGGGATAAGGAGTAGCTGAAGGGAATTCAAAGGGCATTCTAAGCGAGGGGGAAATGTGTGGAGATGGAGTGAACATCTAATGTTAAGGAAAGAGGAGACTAACAGACCTGAACATGGAAGCCTTGCTGGGAAGCAGTAAAAAACCAGGCTAAAGGAATCAGGTACAGCCAGATTTTGGAAGACCTTGACAATCTGTCTGACTTAATCCTGTCTAGCAATGGGCTGGGGGTCCGGACACTTGGTTCTTGGCTCAGCTATGAGGCCTTCTGCGTGTCCCATGAATGGTCACTTCACTCTGTGAGCCCCAGGACCCCAAACCAAATCAAACCCATGTCACTGAGTAGAATCCAACTCATAGTGACTCTATTGGACAGAGTGGAACTTTCCCATAGGGTTTCTAAGGCTGTAATCTTTATGGAAGCAGACAGCCACATTTTTCTCCTGCAGAGTGGCTGGTGGGTTTGAACCACCAACCGTTCAGTTAGCAGTTAAGAGCTTAACCACTGTGCACCAGGGCTTCTTGTGAGCCCCAGGAAACTTGTACAAATACATGTTTCTACCACAGTTGCGTTACAAAAACTCTCAGATCTTAAAAATGACACTGGGTCATCCACAATTTGATGATTAATCATTTATACCAGTACTATTTTGACCCTCTGTGTTTGGACAGTGGAACTCCATCTTTTGTGAGTTTAAATAACCTGAATTCAACTCCATGTGTGCTTTTGGTTTTATAAATAATATGGCAAAATTATATTTTGCATATATATCCTTTAATATACGCTGCACATTTCTTGGTGCATTAAGTACTTACACGTATATCAACTGTTCAGGGATATAGATACAAAACCACTTATACTCTACATCATGGGCAATAAAGGGTTTTCAAAGGGTAATTTTTTTTTCTTTTCTCAATTTTTAACCTTGGAAAATAGAATGTAGGCTTTGGATAAGATGCAGATTTGCGATAAGACGCTAATTCTCAACCTTGGCTGCAAGTGGGATCACCTGAGAGCTTTATAAACTAGAGATGCCCAGTCCTGCCCCAGAGACCTTGATTCAGTTGAGCTGAGCTGAGGCCTGGGCAGCAGGGGTGGAGGGGTGGGGGGGTCACCATCTCCGCAGGTGATTCCAGTGTGCACCCGAGTTTGAATGTATTCTCCTTATTTTAAGAGTATTTCGTTTTAAAGGTTAGCAAAAGAAAGGTGCACATTCCTGAGGCCGAGGACTTCTGTCAGGTCCCAGGTGTCTATGGCGGAGATGCGATGAACTTAGATGATTCTCAGGCAGTACACTGTTTCCAATTTTTCTGGAGCTTTGGAGCTGCTCTGTGTTCGTTTTCATACCCTGTATCACCAAGCCTCAGGACTATACTGGGATATGAGTTGGCAGTGTTGAGAAGCCTTGTTAACCGGTGGGCCACCCACTGTCACACTTCCATCCTCAAGCCCTGGGCTCTGCAGTTGGCCATTAAGGAGCAAACCAAAACCAAACAACATTAAAAAACAAAAAGCATTCTGCCAGGCTGGCTGTGGCTCTACTGGTCTCCAGAGTAGCACTATTGAAATTCTGCCAGTGATTGCGGTAAGATGTTGCTGTATCCTACTTTCACAGAGGAGGAAACCTGAGCATCTAAACAACCCATTTACTGAAGGAAAAGAGAAAATGAGCATCATGATGAAGGGAAGAAGTCATTTTTCCTCGGTGAGGTTTCAACCGTGGGGTGGGTGCCTGTTAGTATCTGGCCTGCTGAAGATCATGACCTTTGGGAGGGATAGTTGCCTCTAAATCTCCCATCTGGGTGGCATTAGCAGAGGCCTTGGGCCCAGGACATTCTCTGATAAGGAGGCTGGGAATTGGGTCTCTGTCTCCTTATCAGAGAAGACTTCCCCGTTCTGGGCACGCAGTTACTTTCTCCATCTGTAGCAGATGTGTGGGCACCATGTGGTACCCGGACAACCCCACTTCTATATCTGTTCCTGGCAGGGAGGGAATGGGGTCTTTCTTATGTCACTGCATGAGAGGGGAGAACATAGATATTTGTCCTGCACCAGCTGGCAGATTCATGCCCACCATTGAAGCTGATCTTGCTCTGTCTTTTCTCTATGTGAGGAAAGTGTTATCAGAACATGTGGTTTGTGCCTTCTGTTGGTGACTTTGAACTCCGGTAAGCCAAGGGGGCATTAGAGAGAGAAGCAAAAGTCTTCATCTCAGCATTGATGGAGTCGTGGCATTTTGTTTTACTTACTCTTTGGGGTAGCTGAAAAAAAAACTAATTGAAGCTCCATGTTGTTATTGTTGTCAAATATTATGTTCTAGCTTATTTGTAGTCATTATTGGACAGAAAGGTCCTGACAAATTTAGTCAACAGGAGTTCGTTGTTGAAAGCACTTGAAGAAGCACATTAAAGGGACTTGGCAAACTTCTGAGGATAAAAATCAGGGTCAGTTTTCTTTACTTCTCGGGTCACAATCTCTCTGAGCCTGGGTTTTCTTCTCTGCAAATGCAGACAATGATACCTCCCAAAGTTCTTCTGAGTGTAATGGACTTCCGGCTGGAACTGCTGTTTGTACAAAGGACGCACGAGCCTTCTGGGAAAGAACTCAAGGGAACGAAGGTTAGGTTCTGAGGGCCCATGGAAAATGAGAGCCCTTCTAAGGAGACCATCTCCTTGTCATTCCGATTATCTTCTAGTCTAGCCCTCTCAGAAACTGAGAAACTATGATGTAAGGAAAAATACTGAAAATGCTGTTTCTCTCTCTCTCACACGCACACACACAAATTCTGTGACAAATGGGGAAGAGTACTTTAACACCCAAACCACAAAAGTGTGAGGTAAGAGAATTACTCTCACAGGACCCAGTATCCCTTCCACGGAGTCAGAGTCCAGCTTTGGTGAGGCCTTAATTTTTTTTTTTTTTATAATAGCTTAATTGATATATAATCACATAACTTAAAATTTACTCATTTAAGGTGTACACTTCAGTTGTTTTTAGTATATTCACAGAGTTGTGTAACCATTAAACCCAAACACCAAACCCATTGCCGTCGAGTCGATTCTGACTCACACAGACTCTATAGTCACTATCTAATTCCAGAACATCACTCCCAAAAGAAATTCATACTCATTTGCGTTTATGACTATTCTCCCCTCTCCCTCGCTTTTGGCAATCACTAATAACTTTCTGTCATATTAGCCTATTTTGGGCATTTTTTTCTAAATGAGATCATAAAATATGTGGCCTTATTTCCTGGTTTCTTTCACTAAGCGTAATGTTTTCAAGGTTCATCCACATTGTAGTGTGTATCAGTACTTCATTTACTTTTATGGCTGAACAATATTCCATTGAATGTGTATAACCCATTTTATTTATCCATTCATCAGCTGATGAATATCTCAGTTATTTCCACTTTTTGGCTATTAAGAATAATGCTGCTATGAACTTTTGGACATATGTTTTTGTGTGAATATATGTTTTCAATCTTTTTGGGTATATCCTAGGAATAGAATTGCTGGGTCATGTGTTTTAACTGGGTCATGTGTTTTTTGAGGAACTGCCAGACTGTTTTCCAAAGTGGTTGCTCCATTTTACAGTCTCGCCCGCCAATAAATGCCACACTATGGCACTGGGATCATGGCAGTGGACAAACACTCTTGACCGCCCCAGTAACAGCAGAGGTCTCAGCAACTGCCATCATTCAAGGTGGTCAAGCAGGAGAGAAGGAAAATGGCCCACCTGAGTGACGTTGGTGTGATCATTGAGGTTGTGTGTCAACTTGGCTGGACCATGATTGTCAGTGGTTTGGCAGTTATGATGTAGTTTGGCAGTCGTATGATGACGTGATCACTTCCATGATGAGATTTGATATAACGTGATCACCTCCATGATGGGATCTGTTGTGAGTAGCCAATCAGCTGAAAGGAAGTTTCCTTGGGTGTGGCCTGCACTGAATTGAGGTGGACTTTCTGGCAAGGCTCACAGGCTTTTGCTCACTCTGGATCCTGCAGCTGGTTCTTGTTCATTTGACCTCTGGTTTTTGGGACTTGAGCTAGCAGCTTACCTGCCGTCTTGCCTGCTGATCTTGGAATCTGTTGGTCTTCGCAGCCTGTGAGCAAGAGCCCTGCTGTCTGACCTGCCGATCTTGAGTTCGCCAGCCCCTACTATGTGAATCAGGAGAAGCCTCCAGCCTGACCTACGGACTTGGGATGTTCCAGCCTCTATAATCACGTGAGCCATTTCTTTGATATAAATCTCTCTATATATATTCATAAGCTCCACTGGTCTTGCTTCTCTAGAGAACCCAGCCTAAGACAGAAGGTGAGCACATGAGAGAGACTCACAGGAGACACTTGGAAATTGTCATATGTGGGAGGCTGGGGACTCCCAGAAATAGCTGAAGGAGATTTTAAAGGGGAGGGCTCTAATTCCATAAAGGAGGCTAACACCAGAGAAAAACTGGCTGCTGTGGCCTGGGAAATTGGAGGATTATATGGTACAATGTATGTAAAAATTCTCTAACACAGAGTCAGTCACGTAAAAGGCCCTCTTACCTTCCTTGAATATAAATCTGAAAGTAGAAGAACCACTAGCCTGGTCTTTCCTGCTCAGCTTTCTGTGCTGGTCCGGGGCATCCTCAAAGGCAGGGAGGCACAGCCCTGGCTTCCTTGAGTGACCATGCAGTCTCTCTTCCTTCAGCCTTTCGTAAACCTGTGACAGACAGCTTTGGCTCCCTCCATTCTTCTCAGAAAACGCCCTCCACCCCCAGGGTGGCCTCTGCAGGCCTGTTTGACTATAGGGCCTTGTCCCCTTGGCCTCCTGAATGGGCCTAGGAGGGCATCAGACTTGGACAGTCATATTCTTTCTTCCAGAGTTTGGAATCCATGATTCAGAATCTAGGCCATCTCTGTTAATGCTCAGACCAAGAGACCATGTGGGCTTAGTAACTGCAGGGAGACTGGAGAAAAATCATTCAGCATGTATTCGCTTTTCTTCCTATACACACACACACACGTACAACACAATCTGAAAGTTGTGCTGCATTTTATAGCACCTCAATCATTTGTCCACGTTGAAGCGTATGTGTTTGTGCTGAACAAATTATGATGCAAGGACATTTAGAAAAAAACACTGTCATCTTTTTCCATATAAGAGAGTGTTTATCAGACAAACTGCAGCAGACATAATGGATATACAGGTGAAATTCTGAGCAGTGGAGCTCATGTTATTTCATGTCATACCTTCTCCTCAACCGTATCTAAGGCACAGGTGACAAAACTATGAAGACCATGCTTAAATGAACAGTTCGGTGTTTAAATCGAATCAAATGAGCTAAAAATCAATTTGACACATTCTTAATGCTATGCATAGTTATAATTATACTGCATGGAAATTAGGCATAAAAGGCAAACTGTTCAGGTAGATTCCTACAATTATTATGACTTGTCCACTGTCAGTTGAGGGGGGCAAATGGTTCTGAAGGAGAGATAAAAGAATTGCTATTTCCAGATCTTTAACACCCTAGAGAAGACTCTAAACATTTCTTCTTTTCTTTTTTTGCGCCATGGACCTCTTTAGTAGACTGGTGAGGCTTACAGACCCCTTCTCAGAATGATGTTCTAAATTCATGTAACCAAATACATAGGATTACAAAGGAAACTACTTTTATTAAAAGATGGTTACTGAAGTATGTTTTGAAAATCTGTGATATAGTAATAGGTATTTCTCTTTTTTAACCCATTAAATAACATATCAGTGGTAGGTCTTAACAATTTGTATAATATTGAAACAGTGATGAACACGAACAGTATTTTGAGATATCACAACAATTTAAATGTGATATAAAAAACAGGCACTGCTAGTAATACTGTGGTTGGTTACCTCCATCCGTAATCCTAAATTTCAGTCAAGAGTGAGTGATAATGAAGATTCTTTTTTTTTTTTTTTTTCCTATCTAAGCTTAAGGATCCTCTGAATTTAGGTTAAGAACCTCTGTCCTAAGGGGAGAGGTCAAAAGCAATTAGCCATTGTTCCCCAGTAAATGCTCACTAAATGTTAGCTGGAGTCCCTGGGTGGTACAAATGGCTAACACACTTGGCTGCTAACCGAAAGGTCGAAGGTTCAATGCCACCCAGAGGCACCGTGGAAGAAAGGCCTGCAATCTACTTTCAAAAAATCAGCCATTGAAAACCCTATGGAGCACAACTCTACTCTGACACACATTAGGTCGCTATGAGTGAGAATCAACTTGATGACAACTTTTTTTTTTTTGGTAAATGTTAGCTATTTATTATGAAAATAGTAGCTTCACTAATAATAACAGTTATCACATTACTTACATGACCTAATACACTGATTTCGGAACAAGTCACTCTATTGCTATCTTCCAGAAAACTGTGATAACTACGTAAACCTACAATGTCTATGATGTGAATTGTGTGCCTCTGGATGTGCTGCCCTTGTGTGGGGCACAATGGCACAATCACACATGGCAGTCTTGATGAAGGGCACCGGGAGGCAGCAGCAGCAGTGAATTGCTCAGAGTCTCTAGTTTTCTCCTGGCATTTGGAACCAGGATTTACCCCTGGGCCTAGTAAATCCCTGGGGTTCTTGGGCAATCTGGGGAGAGATGAAGAGGCCTCCAGGCCCATGAATAAGAAAACCCACTGGAATTCACCAGTTTTCATTCCCAAGCCCTTGCAGGGAAGCTGGAAAATTGGCTCCTCTTGGGAATCAGCAGACCCCATGGATCCAGCCTCCTGCGGGCACCCATCCAACACAAAAAAACAAACAAACAAAAAAAACCCTAAACCTGTTGCCGTCGAGTCAATTCCAATTCATAGAGACCATACAGAACACAGTACAACGGCCCCATAGGGTTTCCTAGGCTGTAATCTTTACGGAAGCAGACTGTCACATCTTTCTCCCATGGAGTGGCTGGTGAGTTTGAATTGCCAACATTTTGGTTAGCAACTGAGCACTTAACCAGACAGGCGAGGAGAATTGCTAGAATCCTCCATGTTAGTATCATACCTGGGATTAGAAATCAGAGACCAGCCTGGCTCAGGACTATGCAAAGCACTGCCCTGGGGTTTTATTCTTAAACACAGACACACGGTGAATTGTTGAATTAATGGAACGTGGGAACAGCCCACGCTGGCTCTTTATCCCTGTATCTAAGCCTATTTTTTAAGCATATACAAGATGAAAAGATCTGGTAGCAACTCTTAATAAAATTATATGAGTGTTTACATAGTCAAAACAGTCCTTTTTGCAGGCTGCACAAATAAATGCTATCTCCCCCCACCCCAACCCCACTCTGGACCTTCGCTTTGAAGAAAGAACACATGCTTAGCTGTCCTTTGAATTATATTACAAAAGAAAAGCCCATTTCTGTGGAATATCTGAATCATTCACTGGCAGTTTCTCAAGGTAAACAGAGTAAATTAAAAATTAATGTTTCTCATATGTACATACATACACACAAGCGAATGCAGTTTTTTACTTGACTCACCAGGGATTAAAAGCCATCGAGCCCATCCATCATTACAAAAAGCCACTAAAAAAGTGGAAATGCTAGGATGACATCAAAAAAAAAAAAATTCTGAAAACAAACTCCCGGCTAAAGATAAATTGTTCTTTCAGTGATTTGTCTTGTCTAATTAATCCCATGCGTGAGACTAAATTGGAGGATAAGGGAAAAAAAATTGGATTGACCCTTGCTTTTAATAGGGAAGAAAACAAAAGGAAAAAAATAACAGTTTCTAGTCCTGATATCTAAAAGCAAAGGGGGAAAAAAAACACTAAGATCTGCTTTTACTTGCACATAATTATCTTCTCCTAGTGAATCAGGATTCTGATAAACGCAGTTTCAGATGACAAGAAAACAAGCAAACCACGATTCTTATGAGTTCATATTATGTTACACGTCTGTGAGAAGGCAGGAAAGTCTTGGACCAGTCTAAATCCAAAACAAAATGAAAAGTAAGCTGTAAGTTGGAAAAGAGAGAAGTGGCTTATGGGTCCTCAAGTTTTTTTCAACGATGCCATGTCTGGGATGGGAAGGAGGACATTGGAGGGTTAAAAGGGTTGATGATACACTCCCTTCTCTCAAATCTTTTATGATTTAGTTACAGTTCTGATTATTCTGTATAGCTAGGCGTTAATTTCCCAACTTTATCTTAAGTTAGGTTTTTTTGTTTTTGTTTTTCATCATTTAAGAATATGAAGAAAGCGATGAAACTCTCTCCCAAGAAAGATGGGCACTTGAGTGGACACATACTATTTTGCATCCTATCACAGGCGTCCATGGATTTCCTAACGTCTCTATATGGAGCCCTTAAAACTCGACAGAGGCCAGATTAATGGCCTGAATCTTTAGCCATTTTAGAGTCTACTTAATTCTCTCCGTATAACATAGACATGCAGGGAATGAGAGCCCTATACAAACACTCAAACTCTCCAGGAACCATCTTGATCCACGGGCTTCATGGACCTCCCGAGATACGGAAGGTACAATTCCTTGCCCCTGAACTACATCCTCTCCAGAGGAGCTGAGAAGTAAAGCACTGCTAGAGATGGGCCTCTAGTGAGACAACTGGTTCACCTAAATACAGATTCAATTAAGAAAAATAAAAAGATAGGGACTTCCAAATTATAACCCATAACAATGCTATGGACCAGTTCCTGGGTTAGGTTTAAGAGCCTACTCTGAGAACCACTGAACTAAACAGTAAAACAATTTGCATAGGGAGTAAGTTGACTCTTCCAGGAAGAACGGGACTTTCGAATTAGCTCTGCTTGCCAGGGATCCACGCCATTCCCATCCTTCTCTTCCTTGTATAATGACAGTACCTGACCTTCATATATGGAAGAGAATAAATTATATCAAATAATTAGCATAACTCTACTAAGAATTTTTTGAATGCTTACTATGTGCCAGATATCACGCTAAGCACTTTCATATATGAACTTATTTTAACCTCGTATCAACCTCAAGAGGTAGATAGAATTAAAATCAACATATTACAGAGGATAAAGCAGAGGCACAAGGACATAATTTGCCTGAGGTCCCAGAGCTAGGAAGTGATGACAATACTTCCCATATGACTTTTCCCATTGACAAAGCTACCCAAATTTTCCTTTAAGCAGTAGCTTCCAGCAAAACCCTAGTTCCCAGATTCTTTGAGAAAGCATCTTTTTGGAATACTCCAGGATGCTTTGCCCTATACATATTTTTTGTGTCTGGAACATTTTATAACTTGTCCATCTTCTGACCATTTTCTAAGTTTCTCTCTTCAAGGCCCATCTCAAATTTTGCCTCTTTTGGTGCCTGACTGCCCCCAGGGTTTATTCTATTATGAAGAATTACATATCTTTGAATGGACTTTTCTTGGACAGTCAACTCAACTAGACCCTAAAACCTGACCGACCAACCCATTGCCGTTGAGTCAATTGTTTTATTTTTTTTTATTGTGGTAGTTTAAATGAAGTTTACATTTCAAGTTAGTCTCCCATACAAAAATTTATACATACATTGTTATGTGACCCTAATTGCTCTCCCTATGCTGTGACAGCACACTCCTCCTTTCCACCCCTGATTCTCCATGTCCATTCAACCAGCTCCTAACCCTCTCTGTCTTCCCATCTCACCTCCGGACAGAAGCTGCCCGTTTAGTCTCTGGTATCTACTTGAGCTAAGAGGCACACTCCTCACGAGTATCACTTTATGTCCCATAGTCTAGTCCAATCCCTGTCTGAAGAGTTGGGCTTGGAAATTGTTTTAGTTCGGGGCTGATAGAGAATTCAGGGGCTGTACTTTCTGGTGTCGAGTCAATTCTGACTCATAGTAACCCTATAGGACAAAGCAGAACTGCCCCATAGGGTTTCCAAAGCTGTAATCCTTACAGAAGGAGACTGCCACATCTTTCTCCCATGGAGCAACAGGTGGGTTGGAACCACTGATGTTTCTGTTAGCAGCCGAGCCCTTAACCACTGCACCACCAAGTCTCTAAGTCCCTGACGTAGAAAGCCATGAACATATATCGAGTTAGTCAATAAGAGAAACTTTCGAGATACACCTTTGGTGGGTGAGGCAAAGCTCCCCTTTCTCCAAATAAAGCTTCCACATATACTCGTTCCCTCATCTTCCTCCTTCCCCTTGCACCTGTACATCCTCCTAGAGGTTGATAATGGTGATAAGGCTGAAGAGTTCTCAAACTTGTTCTCAACACATTCCTTCCTGCTTTAGACAATCTGTCTTACAGGCAGGTTGGTATCTGATATCTAGTATACAGGGATGTCTGTCAAAACTGAAGAAGAAAAAGTCCCATTTTGTTAGCATGGTGGCACAGTGCTTAAGAGCTCGGTAGCTAACCAAAAGGTCGGCAGTTCAAATCCACCAACCGCTCCTTGGAAACCCTATGGGGCAGTTCTAGTCTGTCCTATAGAGTCGCCATGAGTTGGAACTGACTCGACGGCAAAGGGTGTGGCTTTTGGTTTGCCATTATAGCAATAAAACTGGGCCCCTTGACAGGGCCTGGAAAAACTGTCAACTAATACTTAGGGGAACCCAGCCCTGAATTATTAGGCAGATTAAAAAAAAAAAAAATTCCATGAGGTTGGGACTTTTCTTAATCCCATTTTACAGATGAGGAAATTGAGGAATAGGGAGGTTAAATTGCCCAACATCACATAACAGATTAAGTGGCACAGACAGGATTTGAACCCAGTTATTTAAGAACTTTCGTTCTTAACCACAAGAAGTCCCTGACTGGTGCAAATGGTTAACACACTCAGCTGCTAACGGAAAGGTTGGAGGTTCAAATCTACCCAGAGGTGCCTCAGAAGAAAAGGCCAGGCAATCCATGTCCAAAAAATTAGCCATTGAAAACCCTATGGAGCATAATTCTACTGTAATACACATGGTGTTGCCATGCATCAAAATACACTTGACAGAAACTTTTTTTTTCTTTATACTGGTTCTTAACCATTACTCTATACTGCCTCTCTAGCATGAGAAAGACACACGATAAATGGTAAGATATAAGTCTACCACATAGGGTTATATATGCTTCTTTTGGAGAAATGATCTGATGAAGACTGTCTCAGAAGAAGACACATAAAGGTGTTTTTGGATATCCCACGAGGCAGAGTACAGGACTGATCACATAGCTCAGGGTCAACTGGGGCATTGTTATCTACACAAATTCCATGGTACCCTGTGAGAAAGAGCACAGCAGGGGAAGGATAGGGAATGAATCTGAGGGCAAATGATCGGAGTTGTGATTTTTTTCTCCCATTTCTACAGAAGCCAAAACCAAACTCATTACTGTGGAGTATAGGACAGAGTACAATTGCCTCATTTGGTTCCCAAGAACAGCTGGTGTATTCGAACTGCTGACCTTATGGTTAGCAGCCGAGCTCTTAACCACTACCCCACAGGGCTCCTCTACAGGAGCAGGGGGAGGAAAAAAAAAAAACTGGGAAAGCATGAATAAGTTACCAACTGTCTTCCACCAGCGGGAGGCACAGCCAGAAAACCAGAGGGCAGAAGAGAGAAGCCAGGGCATCTCTTTCTCACTCTGACTTAGGTGGTTTCTCCTGCAGAGACTGAATCTCCTCTGTGGTTCCAGCTCCCACTGCATGCCCAAGTTCTTAGTCCCTGGTAGCACCATCTCTTCCCTTTGTCCCTTCAACCTTAGGGGTGGTAACAGCTTCTTGCTGCAGCTAATGTCTAGGCTTCCTTACCTTCCTCAGTTTCCTCTTTTAGCCTTTCTATCCCCTGTGTAACCACTTACCTGTATTAAATTCCCTCCATTAGAAATCTCTGGAATGGTGCTTATAGTTTCTTACTGGATGCTATAGACAACCAGAATGAATTCAAGACTAGGTTTGCATTCGTCGTCATCTTTCTATAGTGCATTATACAAAAATTAGCAACCTATTCAGGAATAATAACTGCTACCGTTAGCTGAGCACGTACCACGCACTTGACATTGTAATTAATTTTTCAGCAACCCTGCAAGGCCAGGGTGATTGTCAACATGTCTAAAAAGTAGGAAAACCTGAGCACTCCAATCATAACAGACAAAGCCATAAACAACACCAGCTGAAGAGCAGCCCCGCGGGTAGGTCTTACTCCTATTACACAGAGGAAGAAACTAAGCCTTTGTGGGCCGAGTGACTTGCCTGAGGTCCCACTGCAAGTACTGAAGTTCTCAAAGTTCAAACGTCTGTCTTCAAAATCTAAACTTTTCCCACCAGATCAGGCTGCTTTTCGATGGGTACCTGATGTTTATAATTAATTCACCAGTTAATTCTTAACTGGTGACAAATAGCCAAAATATTTTTTTTTTTTTTAGTCTCTTTGGTTGTTTAAATTCCACTGATCCTTTTGGCTAGTTCTGATTTGTTCATAAAATTCTCACAGGTGCGGGGCTCTTTCCTGAGTAACAGGCAGCATTTCCCGTGGCTGATTGCTGGACTACCTCCACATCCCCTCCTTGCCTCCTCTGTTCTTGTCTCCTTGATTCTTGGGGCTGATGCTCAGGAGGCCTATTGAAAGGACCTAAACCCTTAGAAAAAGAGCAGAGAGAGGCCTGAGTGTGAGCGAGTCCTGATTAGCCACTCCTGGCTACAGTACTTGTGCAATTGAGTCCCGGTATTCCCTGCCTGAATTGCAAAAATGCAGCAAGATTGGGAACCTGTGAGACCAGCAAGGATAGGTGGAGGAGAACCAGTTCTTCATTTTTATGGCGAAGAACAGATAGGAGATACACAGGCACACACACAAACACACACAGTCTCACAACACTCACACACACATTCACAAATACACAAGTGTACAAAGCCCTTTAGCCAGAACTCTCAAGCCTGAGAAACGGTCTGTCGGATGTGAGGGCAGGCAAGGATGGAGATACCAGGTGATGATGGTTTTAGGCAAATCCAATGAGGCATTGCCATAGACACAGTGGCTTCTTCTTATCTCTGGATTTTCTTAATGGACTTGGGGATTTCTTGTCTTTTTGTCCAGTATTCGGCAAAATGCTATCTAAACTTGGCCAATGTCCTGTTGCCTGTTGGGGAACGTGTATTCCCCCTTTAGTCAACAATAACAACAAAACAACAGCATCAACTCAACAAAAGCACCAAAAATGTTAATAAACTAACATTTGTGGGATCATGACGTGCTGGTACTGTTCTAACTGACTTATTATAACACATTCAATCCTCTTAACAACTCTATGAAGTAGGTGCTATTACAATCTCATCTCATAAAGGAGGAAGCTGAGCAGAGAGAGATGAAGTCACCTGTCTGAGGTGACACAGTAAGTGGTAGGGCTGGGATTTGAACGTTGGCAGTTCGGTGCTCTGGTCATGCTTTAAACTACTATACTGTAGCCTCTCCGAGATATGCCAGGACATGGGTGGAGGCATGTGTTGGAAATTATCCATTAAGTGTCTGATCTGGTTGTCTGGCCACAAAGCTAGGCTGTGAGTCACCAGGATAGCGAATCTTTTGGCTCCATGTGATCCCCCCACCATAGAAAAAACAAAACAAAACAACAGAAAATACAATAAAACTAACCCCTTCTGCTGCGTTTATAGGATCTCCTTCTGCTCTTAGGGTCTCTCTGACATGCTGTGCTGATTTTGCGTTACATTGCAGGGGCCCTGGTGGCACAGTGGTTAAGGGCTCAGCTGCTAACCAAAAGGTCGGCCATTCGAATCCACCAGCCCATCTCTGGAAACCCTGTGGGGCAGCTCTACTGTCCTGTAGGGTCACTGTGTCAGAATCGACTCGACGGCAATGGGCTTTCAGTTGCACAGACCCCACTGATATTTTTAGGCTAACGGTAGGGCAAGGGCTATTTCTAAGTGGCCATCCATGAATCGGCAAGACGACTTTTTCTCATAAAATAGAGCTACAACTAGAATAAAGGGCATGTTTAAACACGTGCATTTGGAAACCAGCCCAAGGCCCTTTATCCCCCTCTCGCCAGTGGGGACAGCTGACCATATCAAAGGAAGTGAGCTCCTAAAGACTCTGGTTTCTGAAGACTTTGGTTTCTGAGGATTTAAGAAAGCTACAGAGGGAGGCATTAATATAAATCTTTCCTGGCCCAACCCCATCCGTGATATGAAGCTACACCAAGCAAAGCGAGCTCCCTCTTACTTTAAAAATACTTTTTTTTTAATCTCATAATCTACTAAAACACAGACACACAGACACAAAGACACACACACACACACACAAGTTTGTCTCTGTCGGCTTTTCCCGGTCTCTTCTCCGTACCTCAGAGGAACACAGGGCAGGGCACCGGGCTCCCCCCTTGAGAGAAAGTGCACCATTCACTTAGCCATGTGACCCTGCCCACATGAAAGGAAGCGCTCGGTGTGTGCCTCCACTTCCCCATTGTACTCTGCGACATTTGGGATGACTTGTTCAGTGTGGGGCCTTTCTTGGTACATTTCCAAGTTACGTTTTGGTGGGACAGGGGATGGTGAGGGGGCTGCATCCGCACCGGATGGGCCTTACCTGGCTGACTTAAGAAGGGCGAGGAACAGTCCTTGTGCTATTGTTAATAATCTACATTTTTCTAATGGGGACCAGAGAGCCAACTCCCCTCATCAGCAACCCTGAAGCAGAACGTTCTCCAAGCGAAGGGTGGGGAGTTTGAGAAACAATTCATCTCCATCAAGGTTTGGCAAAACAATGGGAAGATGACTTACTCCCCGCCACTTCCCACATATTAGAAACAAGGTCGTATTAAATTGGTAAAATTTTAATGGGAGGAGAGGCTCTGTCGAATCCCATGAAAGGGGGAAAATTAAAGTCCTAGGTTAAAGATTAATATTCCAAGTTCAGAACAAAAGGATGCTCTTTTGTGGCTCTGTGCTTATGCCTCTGAATGTAAACATTGTTCTGAGAGGCATTTTTTCCCGGCCCGATCTTTAAAGGGTAATAAATTAGCTCGTGGACAGCCATACAAGCTGCTACTAGATGTGAATGTGAATGTCTCTGAAGAAAAGGCTGACTTTCAATCAAAGTCTATTGAAAGAATGGTTGGATTTTCTAAAGAAGCATGTTGTGCCTATTAACCAACTTACAAAAGGGGCCATTTCCTTGATTTATGTTTGGTTGCTATAGAGATCCCGCAGCCCAGACTGGCAGGTGAAACTCCCCTCTAACAATCTCAGAGGTTTTTCTTAGTTATCCTCAGAGGCTGAACCGTGGCAGTGGGTGAAAGGTAGCATGCAAAGAAGCTGTGTGTGTTAAAACCAATAAAATTAAAAAAAAATATACATATATATAAACATCTGGCTCAAGCATTTTTGCACACCTCTCTTAAATTATAACTTACTGTATCTAAGACTTAGGGTAAGCATTTTTACAGCCTTTAAAAAGCCAAGTACAAAGAAAACTTTCTCATTCTATTTGGGGCTATGAATGACTGTTTTCTGCGAGTGCAGTTAACTGCTTAAATTGTTTTACAGAATGCACACCACTGAATGTATGAACTCAAACTGATCTTCGGGAATGAGCTGTGCCTTCGTGAACCAAGGAAGAACTATATGTGTGTATCTATGTGTGTATTTGCATATGTTTTTACTGAGCAGCTGGATTAGAATCTTGAAATGTTAATGCTGGGAGAGATCTTAAAGATAAGTCTGCCTCAATCCCACATTTTTTTCAGAAGGGGAAACTGAGGCACTCCAGAAAGGAAAGGGTTTGTTTTTCCAGCATGACAGAGGTGATCTGTGGTGGAGCAGAAACCGTCTCCTCACCAATACGCTTGCCATCATTCCCCCACCATATGAGCAAGCTGTAGAAAATTCCAGGGTCAGAGGTGAGGAGAGGATTTGGGCATTGATGGTGGGGTAATTTCACATATAATTCACAAGGAAAACATGATCACTGGGCCAAAGACAAATCAAAGTTCATGTTCTGGGGGAGAGCAAAAGAAAAGAGGGTGGGGAGCAGAGATCTAAGTACACTCCTCACTGTCAAAAGCACTTATAAAAAGAACATCCTAGAAAAAGTTCAAGACACCCGAGAGACCGATTATCAACCGATAAGCACAGTCACTTCAAGAAGGTGAATTGCATGAGCAGCGGGCCCTCTGACACCGAAACATTGTTATCGTGTGCCCAGCTGGAGCCCCCTAGGTCAGGGGTTCTCCTGGGAAAGTCTTCTGGATGTTTTGGGGAGATCACGAAGGAATTTTCTTCCCCAGTCATGAGGGCCTTCACACAGTTACAGGAAATTCCTATTTGAACAGCCTAACACTTCAGCCTGAAAAAGAGAAGAGCATTCTCCAGAAGGCTTTGTTCAATCCCCAGCCCCAGGACCCAGTGGGGAATTTCCACAGGCCCTACCAGTACCTGCCAGAGTCTTCCCCTGATTTCCAGTAAAGTCAAGATTTCTTCACAGCTCAGAATTGTGGTGACATCCTTACAGCCACTAGGAGAATTCCTGATAGCCTCATTCCCCACAAGGTTTCTGAGTCTTTTGCTGAGAACTGTTAGTGGCTGAAAAATGAATCCTCTGATTTCATTCCAAAGATTATTTACGGCGTATTCCATTGCTCTCCAGTACTTCCAAGAAACTGGAGGGAATGGCCCAGAAAGAAAAAAGTCCTTTTCCTCCCTCTCCCACTCCTTTATGATGCTATAAACATTTGTTAATAGAGCAATTATCTTTTGAGTTGTAAAGGCTAAGTAAGTATAAGGAAGAAAGGGGTGAAGGAAAAGTGCAATTCTTCAAGCTTAATGAAGTCAAGTGGAATTATTTCAAGTAGATGTGAGTTATGGAGAGTGGAATCCTTCTTTGCTGATGTTGAACACACGATGACATGCCACGGTGCTGATGCAAAGCTCCTTGCAGCTCTGTTTTGTCAGACAACATACATAAGACATCTGTGACAAAGTTGGACTTTTGGAAAAGGTAAGTCTTTGTGATTGAGAGGTGGCTGGGGAGCATGGATTCTCTGACTCTCTGATGTTGTTATTGTCAGCTGCCATCAAGTTGACCCCCAACTCATGGTGACCCCACCCACAATGGAACAAAACATTGCCTGGTCCTACACCATCCCCATGACCAGTTGCAGATCGAACCAGTGTGGTTCATAGGGTTTTCACTGACTGATTTTCAAAGGTAGATCACCTGGCCTTTCTTCCTAGTCCATCTTAGTCCAGAAGCTCCGCTGAAACCTGTTCAGCATCATCGCAACTCACAAGCCTCCACTGAAAGACAGGTGGTGGCAGCATGAGGTACACTGGACAGGAAGGGAACCCCAGGTCTCTCGCACAGAAGGTGAGATTCTACCAGTAAACCACTCATTCCTCTCTCTATGACAGCCTGTAGTTATTAAGCTATCTTCACGGAGCTTTTGCCACATGTTCAGCATCATGCTCCGTGCTTTACACACATAATTTATTTCAACCTCACAGCATCCCTGTGAAGGAGGCATTACTTACTGTTTTTGGCACATGAGCATATAGAGTCAGAAACACCAAGGAACCTGATCAGGGTACCACAGTTTATCGGAGGTGGAGTTTATATTTCAATTCAATTTATTTGGCTGCAGACCTGTGTTCTAATCCACTACACGACACATCTGAAAGGCTGCCTGTGCTGGCTATGGGGACGGCATGGACTTTGACATCATGGACTTTTGCCTCAGTGATGAACAGTGTAACTGAGTTGACATTGTCTTTGGCTCATGGAATTATCATTGAACAAGGTAAGACCTCCAAATATAGGTAAAGTACAAGGTGTGGGGAATAATAGAGTGTTCTGGTCTTCTGTCTGGGGGAAATGGCCTTTGGAAGAGAACTTTTCTTAAAAGGGAGGGATAAAGAGAAGGGAATAGGTGGGAGTAAAGATCAGTGTCTCAAATTACTGCAGAGAACATTACAAGTAGAATTTTCAGGCTTTAGAACAGAAGAAGAGAAGAGGACTCGGAATGACTGCGAGAGAGAATGTGCTCCAAAGGATGGCAAATTCTCTTTGAAAATGGCGGCTCTGGGATGACCTCTCTCGGCTCTCCTCTTGTATTGTTTCTACTGTAGGGCATTCAGCTGATGAATGGGAATGGAAGCGTCTCCATTGGAGAAAAGATGATGAAGGGGTACTCTCCTTTAAAAGGCAGCCTTTGGCCAGGTAATCATTCACCAAATGGATAGTACCTGCAGTGGAGTGCCTCACACATGCAAAATTGCCCTCAATCTTGTCCTGGGCTCATGGGTTATTTGGATAAAGGGAGCTGGGATTTGATCTCAAGTGGCAGCAAAAACACCCGGTAATGTTCTGCACCAAAGACTTGGACCAAAGTAAATAGCACATTGGCTGTGACCCCCTGGCTTCCATTAGCTCCAAAAGTCTTACAGTAATTTCCACCACCAGCCCAACCCTGACTGTGGTGGAAGATGTGATCAACTGTTTTACACTCTGCTTTCGAACTCAATTCCAAAGCCTCTCTAGATCTTTTGTGGCTAATTACTTTTAAACAGATTCCATAACATGTCTTTAGCCATTTCTCTCATTTCTCCCCGAGTTGGGGCTACAATACCAACAGAATTGACTGCTAAATGCAGTATTGCCTGTTAGCCACACTGGACAATTCCTTGTAACTGCTTTATAGTACTTACAGCTTGAATTTCTTGGACACTATTGTGCTATATTTGGCACTTAGTACGCTTGATACTTTCAACTGTATGGACTCACTATTTATTTTTTATTAAATATGGATTTTTATTTTTTAAAAACCCACCAGATTTGTAAAAATTTAATAGAACATTTCTCCCCACCCCTCTTTTTACCACACACTGAATGTATGAGTGTGTGATCCTGTGCACACAGCCTGAACATTTAGGATCACAGTTCATCTGCTTTAATCAAACGCTAAGGGAATATGGAAGAAAAACGTTCCTATCACAAGCTGCAATCATTTCTCAAGACGGCTGTTTGCATCTGACTGGATTCAGTTTTTAAAAGAAACTGATAGTGAAAAATATTCAATACCTAAGACATTATATCTACATAGGGTCGCTGTGAGTTGGAATCAGCTCGATGGCACACAACAACAACAGAACACTTTCCAATTTACGAAGAGCTTTCCATGCATTTCATCATTTGACAATGTGCGAGAAGAGGGCGGTCCTTTAAGTTCTTTCAGCCTATACAGAAGGAGGTGGAATTTTCTAGGTGACTCTTGTTGCTCGGAAGGCTGCTGGCCTAAAGGATGCTGAGGGTGTCTATCTCTGTGTGGACCAGGATGAATGGACGCAGTTACCATCCATGCTTCCCCCACCTGCTCTGCTAATGACCTCAGCCCTGGCCTGAGGGACCAACATCCCTTAGAATGAGAGGTTATTTAGCTTTTATATCAGTGAAGCCTTGGGACTCCCTGTGAAGAAATTGCTTATTCCAAAAATTTAGCTTCTTTCTCTTTCTTACAAGTAGATACATAAGGAGAAGTGTGGTTTGGAATACAGAATATATGGGAAAAACAAAGCTACGTCAGAAATGAATTTCAGGTGGAGACGGGAGAATAAATTCAGTGTCCGTGGGAATGAGGGAACACCAGAGTCTACAGAAGAGCACCATGGGTTGTCAACTTTGTTCAAGAGGCTCTGAGTTTCAACAGTGCATTTCCTCCCAAGATGGGGACCCGTACGACTGGTGGAATGTGAATCAACTTTTGCGATACACAAACACAAATGGCAAAACCAAGTCACACAGTGAGAAACAAATTGCCTTTTCCATTGCTTCTGATTATGGAGCAAAGAGAGAGCCCTTGTTGTTGCAATGTGTCTCTTTTGACTACCTTTCTAATCTCCCCTAAACCAAGAGAGAGCAAGAAGCTGTAGCTAGTTGAAAGGGTACCTTCTTTTAACCACAAGTGATAGTAATTTTTTTTTTCCATTTATGGCAGAGGTATGTATACCTTTATGCCAGAAGGATCCTCACACTGAGTAATAGAGTTTGACTGTTTGTGACTTATCCTTCTGGGAGAAGGGGGTGGGGAGTTTTCTGTCTTTCATATCTTTTCTGCTTGTGGTTATGCCCTATCTAAGCAGAGACACTGACAACGAAAGAGAAAAAAACCCCAAAAAACTAGACATGTCTTTTCATTCTAATAAAGAATTGGCTTAAACAGTATTTGTGGTTACAAGGAGTGGGCAAGCTGAAGAGGAAAAGGAGGACGCAATGCTTACGGAACACTGAGCTCCTGTTTAAGGTGATGGAAAAATCTGGGAATGGATAAGGGTGATGGTTAAACAATACGATGAACGTAAGTTAATGTCACTGAACTGTAAATGTGAAGAATGCTGAAATGGCAAACATTTTGTTCCACATATATTTACCAAAATTAAAAAAAAAGGACTGAATAATAGTTTTATTCTTTGAGGAAAAAAAAAAAAAAAAAGAGCTGGTGTAAATGAATGGAAGTGGCTTCACATTCACGGTGCGAGTTAGAGAGACTCCCTTGGTCCTGGGGGGGCCATCCCTGCAGTAGAAGTTAGGATCGTATCTCCAGCCAGAAGGGAGCCCAGCCCCTGGCATCTGGGATGGTCCAGCAGGGGCAATGCTGACCATGTTTTCTCCTTCTCTTCCATGAAGCTAGAACTGGGCCCCATGGTCCAACAGCAGAAAGAAGGTAACATAGGAAGTGGTCTAAGGCAAGCTCAAGGGAAAACAAGGTGGGAAGAGATATCTTCAGGACCCTCTGCTTCCCCTCTCTGTTCCTCTTCCCTTCTCTCCACCCCCCTTCTCTCTCCTCTCTACTTCTCTAACCTTTCATCTCCTTACTATCCCCTTGCCATCCACTCTGCCAAGCTCATGGAAAAAAATTTAAGTCTGAAAATGAGGTCTTTGATGACCTCATGCTCTCTTCCTATTCTGCTAACACACAGAATTTGGTAAAATGATTTGTAGATTCAATCATACTAAGGTATAAATGACTAATAGCACTTATTCTCATAATTTTTAATATATATGCTACTTACAATATCACCATTTTAATCAAGAAGTGGCATCGTGTAGCGGTTAACAGTAAAAGCTGTGAAGCCAGATTATCTGAGGTTGACTCCTGACTCTGCCACTTAGCTGCGTGACCTTGGGCAAATTATGTAACCTCTCTGAGCCTGCCTCAAAGGGATGTCCTGAGGATGATATCAATTAATACATGAAAAGCACTTGGAATAGTGCTTGGGATATAGTCATCACTCAACAAATGTTACTGTCATTATCAGCATGACTAACAGGGGTGCCATTGCAAGATAAAGGGATGGATCTGGTAACTGGGAGATTTTAAGAACTAGTGATGTAGGAATGCATTTGCTTTTAGAAGTGGAGCTACAGGTAGGCAGAAGAATTACAGTTAGCCTTTCCTGCTGTCCCTAAAATTACTGTTTGTAGGCAGCTGCTTTCATGGGAGGCAGCTGTGGTAGAGTAGAAAGGGCACTAGATTCAGAGTTAAAGACTAGGTTTGGAATCTGGGCTTTGCCATTCAGTTGTGTGGAATTAATCTCTCTGAGCCTCAATTTTCTCACCTGTGAAATATAAAAATGCCTACCTTGAAGGGTTGTTTCAAACATTAGACTACCATATTTGAAAGAACTTTGTTGACTCTTCATCCCCCCTGCCAAAAAAAAAACCAAACCCACTGCTGTTGAGTCGATTCTGACTCACCCCATAGGGTTTCCAAAGGTGTAAATCTTTAAGGAAGCAGACTGCCACATCTTTCTTTTGTAGAGTGGCTGGTGGGTTCAAACTACTGACCTTTTGGTTAGCAGCCGAGCTCTAAATCACTGGGCCACCGGGGCTCCTTAATGATTCTTGGGTACCATTAAAATGTTAAGATGGCCAGTTAGGAGTGGGTAATATTAAGTCAGTTTAGAGGAACCCAGAATTATAAAGAAAAATAATTAGGGAGTTGCCTCTGGAGGGCCTAAATGGCAGAGTAAGAAGATAGTGCTTTAAACTGTAAGCAGAGGAAGCACGTGAAGTTGATGAACAGGATTTGTTACGATGAAAGAGGTGGTTGAAGAAAATCAATCTAGCAACGTTGTACAGGATGCACTGGAGAAGAAAGAGGCTTGAGAGGAAGCGAAGGTGTGGAAGGTACTGCAACAGTGCTAGACTGGTGGCAGTAAAGAGGGAAAGAAGAGAATAAACTCAACACAGATCGTAAACAAGGATCAAGAGTTAGTACTTAATTGAACAGGGTTGGGTAGTTAGGAAATCCACCACTTGTCTGTCAGTTTGTCATAATGTGGTGGCTTGCATGTCGGTGGGATGCTGGAAGCTATGCCACCAGTATTTCAAATACCAGCCAGGTCAGATGTCAGATGGATCTTGGCTGAAAGCAGAGAATACCAGAAAGATATTTTATTGACTACGCAAAGGCATCAGACTGTGTGGATCGTAAAAAATTACAGATAATATTGTGAAGAACGGGATTCCAGAGCACTTAATTGTACTCATGTGGAACCTGCACATAGACCAAAAGGCAGTCGTTTGAAAAGAACAAGGGGATACTGCCTGGTTTAAAATCAGGAAAAGTATGCATCAGGTTGTATCCTTTCACCATACTTATTCAATCTGTATGCTGAGCAAATAATCTGAAAAGCTAGACTATATGAAGAAGAATATGACATCCAGGTTGGAGAAGACTCATTAACAACCTGTGAAATGTGGATGACACAACCTTGCTTGCTGAAAGTGAAGAGGACTTGCAGCCCTTACTGATGAAGATCAAAGACCACAGCCTTCAGTATGGATTACACCTCAACATAAAGAAAACAAAAATCCTCACAACTGGACCAATAAGC
>NW_004443985.1:14184895-14201527 GCF_000243295.1 Trichechus manatus latirostris
AAAGAAAACAAAAATCCTCACAACTGGACCAATAAGCAACATCATGATAAACAGAGAAAAGATTGAAGTTGTCAAGGATTTCATTTCCCTTGGATACACAATCAATGCCCATGGAAGCAGCAGTCAAGAAATCAAATGATGTATTTCATTGGGCAAATCTGCTACAAAAGACCTCTTTAAAGTGTTTAACAGCAAAGATGTTACCTTGAGGATTAAGGTGCACCTGACCCAAGCCATGGTATTTTCAATCGCCTCATACTCATGTGAAAGCTGGACAATGAATAAGGAAGACCGAAGAAGAATTGGCACCTTTGAATTACGGTGTTGGCGAAGAATATTGAATATCTGTCTTGGAATAAGTTCAGCCAGAACGCTCCTCAGAAGTGAGGATGGCAAGATTTCATCACATGCGCTTTGGGCATGTTATCAGGAGGGACCAGTCCCTGGAGAAAGACATCATGCTTGGTAAAGCAGACGGTCAGTAACATAGAGGAAGACCCTCAATGAGATGGACTGACAGTGGATGCAACAATGGGCTCAAACATAGCAACAACTGTAAGGATGGTGCAGGACGGGGCAGCGTTTTGTTTTGTTGTACATAGGGTCGCTATGAGTCGGAACCGACTCAGCACCTAACAACAGCTAGGAAATGACCCCTGATGGAGACAAAGGGTGTTATGAATTGAATTGCGTCCCCCTAATATATGTATTATAAATCCTAAACCCTATACCTATGGATGTAATCTCATTTGGGAATATAACTTTCTTTGTTAATGAGGCCATATCAGTGAACGGTGTGTCTTAAACCAACCACTTTTGAGATATAAAAAGAACAGGTTAGGCACAGAGACAAGTAAGCACAAATGGGGGTTAGATAATCGCCATGTGGAGATCTCCAAGGAATGCCAAGAAGAACACTAGAGAAGCTGAGACAAGGATTTTCCCCCAGAGTGGGCAGTGAAAGCTTTCCCCTAGAGGCAGCACCCCGAATTTGGACTTCTAACCTCCTAAACTGTGAGAAATAAATTTCTCTTCGTTAAAGCCACCCACTTGTGGCATTTCTGTTACAGCAGCTTGAAGAAACTAAGACAGAAGGGTTAAACATTACAAAAATAAGGAAGTCAGAAAAAGTGATTAGGGCTTTTATTTTTTGGAATTTGGGTTGTGTGTTTGTGTGTGTGTGGGTATGCATGCACTAGTGTTGCTGAGGGTGCGTGAGTGTGTGTATTTGTGTGTGTATACTTGTGGTTATAGAGATGGAGACAGAATAAAGGGAAAACCGGTCTTTCGTACTCAGTGGTCTAAAATGAAATTTAGCATCTATAATCTTGGCTCTGCCATTGACTTTGGGCAAGTTGGTACCCTCTCAAAGCCTCGATGCCTCATTTGTAAGGTAGGGATAATCAGACTACCTCCTCTGCATCACCCCCACCTCATCACCCAGTCTTATATACTTCACCAGACGAGTCTGTCTCAAAACACTCACCTTGCTCCAGTCCTTCACCACCACCCAAGTATACGGCTCCATCATCTCTCATCTGGTTACTGCAAGAGCACCTTAACTGGTCTCCTAGGATCAACTCAAGTTTCCCTCCAACTGGTTCTCCACACAGTAGACAGACTGACCTTTTAACAGCGCAAATCCAGCCCAGCTCTCCTCCTCCCTCTCCAGTGCCTTGAGCAAACAGTGGGTCTTCCCAACACAAGGCCTTTGTACACACTACTCCCTCTGACTGGAAGGCATCTCCTTTCCCAATTCACGTAGTTAACATCTTCTTCAGAATTCACCCCCACATCACTTCCTCAGGGAAGTTTCTTTGACCCCCACCCCAATATGGGTCAAGATTCTTTGTTCAGACCATTCCTTACTTCAGAAAACTCATCTCAGGGTTTAATTATACATTTATGGTTGTGATCATCGATGCAATGCTGCCCTTGACTATTTAACTGCAAGTTCTATGAGGACACTGTATCCCCAGCATCTGACATAATACCTGAGGATGCATAAGCACTCAATTCATATTTGTTGAATAAATGAGTGAATGAATGAGTGAATACATGAATGAAAACATAAATGAATATTGGGCCACCTATCTCACAGAGCTGCTCTAAAGTCAACCGCTGAATGCAACTGCTGTTCAAACATGAATGAAGGTTTTGACTTGAATAATACTGAATGCACATCCAGATGGTTTTACTAAGCATCTTGAGACCCTCCTCTACCTTTCATCTTACAGAGATTTATGGAGCACTATAAATCTGTATTTTGGAATGCTGCCTGCTTCATTGTATTAGTCCATTTATTGCTATGTTTTAAGCCCAAAACTCAGTGGCCTAAAACAATAACATTGTTTTCTCACAGTTTCTTTAGGTCAGGAACCTAAGCCTGCCTTAGCTGGGTTTTCTCCTTCAAGTATCTCTCAGGCTTCAGTCAAGGTCATGGCTACTGTTATCTTAAGACTCAAGTAGGGAAGCATATGCTTCCAAGCTCACTCACTGGTTGTTGGTAGGATTCAGCTCCTTGCAGGGTTGTTGGACAGAGGACTACTTCAGTTCCTTGCTCCCCATTGACCAGAGACTGCCCTCAGTTCCATGCCGTGTGAACCTCTCCAACATGGCAGCTTACTTCATCAAAGCAAGCAACAAAGCAAGGAGAGAGCAGAAGCCAGCAAAACAGACAGTGCCTGCAAGATGGAAGTCACAGTCTTTTGTAACCTAATCTTGGAAACCACGTCCCATCACTTTTGTCATATATTATTTGTTAGAAGAAAGTCACAAGGTCCAGCGCACATGTAGAAAGGGAAGGATTACCTAAGGCGTGAATACTAGAAGGTGAGGATCATGGGAGCCCTTTAAGAAGGCTGCTTGCCACCCTCATACAAATGCCCAAAGTTAGAGTTACTTAGAGACTATGTCATTAGTCCCATTTGGCTGGGCCTAATGCAGTGCTATTCACAAATTGTTCCCTTAGAAATTCTTGTGGCTACTCCTGATGATGGAATAATCCTGCCCATACGGCAGTCCCACAGCAGATGACCTTATTGATCCGCAGCTTAAAATTTCTCTGTTTCTTCACAAGGTGTGTCAGGGAGAGAAACAGTCGGCCTGACCCAGCAAGGTCATGCTTACTCCATTTCCATTAAATAAATATTCAGACTCCAGTGAGCCACCTCTAAGGTGTCAGGTATTACTCTTTAATTTCAGCAATTACGTGACCTCCTGTCAGACTGATGTGGCACTGGTATTGAGATACAGAGGAACCAAAGCATTTCCACTTGGGGTCAGGCCCAAAACAGAGAAGTTGTTTGATGTCGTTCAACCTATGTGGACAGGGTATTGTAGCAATGATGACCTGCCACAAAAAAGGCTCCAGCTTTGAGTTGTCATTCTAGGAGTTCTGATTTGTCTACACAGATCTGCCTACGCTTTCTTGTCTAGTCCTGTTGGTAAAAGTTAGGGGTCATTGCCATAATTCTACAAGAGTGCAAAAGGCTTTCTGGGGACTTAGGCTCTTGATTTTGACCTATGTTGACCTGGTGGTGCAGTGGTTAAGCACTTGGCTGCTAACCAAATGTTGGTGGTTCAAATCCACCAGACCTTTGGCAGGAGGAAGATGTGGCAGTTTGCTTCTAAAGATTACAGCCTTGGAAGCCCTATCAGGCAGTTCCACTCTGTCCTAAAGTGTCACTATGAGTTGGAATTGACTTGATGGCAATGGGTTTTGGTAGCACTAAGTTGTGAGCAGCCAACGGAGATGATGCGGGGTAAAACAAGAGCTGCAGACTCAAGAGACCTGGCTGGGTAAACCTGGCTTGGTACCTTACCTGCTGTGAGAGCTAAAGCAAGTTATGTAACCACTTTCAGCCTTAGGGTTCTCACCCGAAAAAGGGAGAAACAGTGTCTCTTCTCCATGTTCCCATGAGATCCCATGGTGGACAACTGGGTAGGCTTCCCCCACCTCCACTTCACCTTCTTTCTACTTGGAGTCGTTGGAAAGCTAAAAAACTACATTTGCCTGTGCAGGTGGGCTCTCCCATCCTTCAGTTCTCCTTCCTTCCACTTGGAGAGGTTGAGAACATTAATACTAGGTTTCACAGATTCTCTTACTTGAGGTTTGGAAGGTGGGAGTGAAGCAGAAGCCATCTGCCTGTGACAGTGAAAGCTGACAAGAAAAGTCCCAGAGATAGGAGTGGCTGCAGTGGCAAGCTGTCATGGCGGGTGCACTGGTGGTATTGCAGCAACCGCTTCCTGACCTATGGACTGCAGCTCTGGTGTGTGATCTCGGACCTATATTCTAGTGGTAGCATCCTGGTGTCCCTTCTACCTGCTCACCTAGTGATGGTATTGTTGTTAGCTACCATAGAGTTGGGCCCCCGACTCATGCACGATGAAATGAAATGCTGCCCGGTCCTGTGCCATCCCCATGATTGGTTGCAAGTTGGACCATTGTGATCCATAGGGTTTTCACTGGCTGATTTTTGAAAGTAGACTGCCAGGCCTTTTTTCCTAGTCTGTCTTAGCCTAAGCACTGCTGAAACCTACTCAGCATCATAGTAACACACAAGCCACCACTGACAGACAGGTGGTGGCTATGCTGGAGGTGCACTAGGGAATTCAAGGAATAGTTAGGAGGTCAAGCACGGCAAGGGAGGGAAGGGGTAGTCGGAAATGAGGTGAGTCAGGTAATGGGGTTCCTGATGGGTACCTAATTCCCTATATTAAATCCCTTCCTGCTTGAAACAACTAGAAGGGTCTCTCTTTTCTCTACCAAACTGTGACTAATGCATGCCCTCTGCATAATCTTATCCTAACATGTATCAAATTACATTGAAATTATGCTTTTGGGTTTACACTTCCCCAAAGACAGTGCCTCATTTCTCTCTGTACTCTGAACCTAGCACAGTGCCTTGCAGAGCAGGTCTTAATATATGATTATTGATACAACATGAACACAGCTATTTCCAAACCACAGCCTCTTCCAAACAGGAGACTTCTCTGGGAGAAGAGGCAGCCTCCAATATGGCTGGATGTGTGGGGGAATAAAGAGATCCTTCATTGAGCTTTGCGAAGCAATACATTTAGTATTCTAATGAAGTAATTATAAAACTAAGTATTTATTGAAATAACCACATCAACTCCCAGTCATTAAAATCCTCCTAAAGAGAGAGGCATGATGGCTTAGGCTATTAGAAAGCCTGGCAACCACCCAACGCCTACAATAGCTTCTAATTAATTGATCTCACCTCTAATCTGCTATTGTTAGCCCAGTGCTGATCATTTGTTTGGCCTACAGATCCTATTGCCCCTTCCTTTTGATCGTATTTGTTACTGTACCCTCTCTATCTCTTTCAATTAAGCACAGGTTAAGTGGTTCACCCGCAAGACAATAGTAGATAATAGCACCAATCAAAGTAATCTCTTTAATTTGCTAAATGGATTACAGGGAAACCCCAGCCAAAGTGAAGTCAGAGCTAGTGGCCTTCACTTGAACTATACACAAAGAGTATCTAATTATTAACCCACCATAAGCCAAACTTCACTGTGGAATAAATGTCTACAAAGTTAGCAAGGTATAAGCAGTTTTCAACAGAAGAGATGGCTTTCTGTTGTGAAATTGTTCCCATGGTAAAATGTCCCCACTGGCTCCTTGCCCAAATTTCTTGCTTCCCTTAACTTTCAAGTACAACATACATGCTCATATACCAATCAAAATAGTGCCCAGTACTCTAGTCAAGAGAGTGGATTTATAGTCTCTTTAAGGACATGCTCTAGCTAGAATTCATTTTTCTTATTTGTACTAGAAATGCAAATGCAGTTTCATAGGCATGATGACTCCGGCTTTGCTGACTCTGGAAAAAAAAAAATATTTAAGAGTAAACAAGTTTGTCCTTAAGCTAGTAATTGATTTTCCTTCTTTGTGTGGCCCTGTTTATAACCTCCTTTACACACACAGACACACACCCTGCTCTGAGACCCAGGCTGGGGTAGAGAAAAGAAAGATTCCATTCCCCTAGGGTTTTGGTTTTGCACATGTCCTTGGTTGATCAAGCAAGCAAGCAAGCAAAGAATGCTAAAATGAGTCATTTCTACGTAGACTAAAAGCAAGGGATAACTGCAAGAATAAAACAGAAGGTGGAAAAATTATAAAAATGAAACTCTGTGAACTTTTCAAGGATTGAGGTACTTGGATCCTAATTTGAATTACTCAGTAAGTATTCATGTATCCTCTATGTCTTCAAGTCTTCCAGCTTTCTGGGGTCACTGTTCTTTTTAATTTTCACATAAAATGATTGGAATCCTCCCCCCAACATCCCATGTTCTGTGATAAGTCTAGTGGCCTTCCCAACATTTCTGAGTGTTCCTAAGGAGGCTTTCTCCTAAGGAGAAAACTCTGGATTATTTCCACTCAGCACTCAGGCTCTTGACTCCATCTTTCAACCACCTCTTCCTGTCTTGCCACCTGGGACACTTGTCTTCTCTCTTTACCACTTCAGACCAAAGACTGACCTAACCTCACTTCCTTCATTTCCCAAAGTGCCCCAGACGGATGACTGTTGTATGTAATAGAACCTTACTGAAATTTGTGGTAAAGTCCTCTGAAGGGGTATTACAGCACAAAGCAGAATAGGAAATGCCTAAACGTTAACATTAGGTATCACTAATACTCATCCATCCTCACTACAGGAAATATCTCACCGGCCGTATTTCCTCATTGGCTCTGGTATCCACCATATTTCTCAGGACTATGCTACCCGTTTCTCCCTTTTGGTCCTGACCTTCCAGTAAGCTGTCAGGGTACAAATCTACCCTTCTTCTTCTGTTGTTGTCCTTGATCAATTGTGATTTGTCTCATCTTTTTCTCTGGGATCTATCTTTGCATAATTAAAAGGTTCCTGAAGATTTTTCCTAAATCAAGGGTGCGCTTCTTTGCCTACAAGCAATTCTGATCTCATAGAACTTGTAAAGAAACATGTTTATCCCCACTACATGAAACCAGGTAAAAGTGCACAGTGTTGCTATGATAACCACATGGAAAATAGCATAATAATTGGCTATAACTGCAATTCACGACTTGGGCAAATCTTTGCAGTTAAAATGCTAAAAATGTTGGCAACATGCTCAAGGGACTAAGGAACCTAAACACTGAACAAGTCAGGAAACATTAGCAATGACACCATAGCCACGTACCTCAATATTTCCCCCAATCTGCAAAAGCATTCTTAGCTTCCATATGCGAGCTCCCTTTAGCAGTGTTTCTGATTTGAGTAGAATGCTCACTGTCCCAACGATGTTTTCTTTATGCTCACAAGGCCAAGTTCTCATATAGTCTGGTAAATATGCAAATTTCCTCTGTAGCTGCACTGATTATTTTGCTATAGCTCCTTCCTCTTACTTCCAGTAAGCTGTATCTTGGTTTCCACCCGTTTTGGATTCAATTGTGTCCCTCAAAGAAGTATGTTGAAGTCCTAGCCCCTGCAATGGTGAAGCTGATCTTGTTTGGGGTTTTCTTTGCAGATATTATGAGTTAAATTAATGAAGTCATACTGGTGTAGGATGGGTCTTAGTCCTGATCCCTTCTGAGTGGTGTCTCATAAAAGAAAAATGACCAGGAAATAGAGTCAGAGTCACAAACACAGGAGGAAGGTAGATGCCATGTGGCAGAGGCAGATGTATCTGTAAGCAGTCAAGAAATGCCAAGGATTGACTCAAGTCACCAGACACTAGAAGACAGGCATGGACAGTTCCTGTCTCAGAGCCTTTAGAAGGAATCCATATGGCTGACATCCTGAATTCGGACTTCTAGCCTCCAGAACTGTCAGTAAATAAATGTCTATTCTTTAAAGCCACTCACTTTGTGTTATTTTGTTATGGCAGCCCAAGACCCCACCTTTTTAGATGATTTGCTCAGCATGTCTTTGATAGAGGATGTTATGACCTTATGGATTCTTAGGTGTAGTAAAAATAAAATCTACATATCAACAGATATTTGGCAGTGCTCCTGTGTAGATACTTTGGTGTATCTGTGTTCCTTGGGTGAGAGTTGAGAACGACTGCCATAGACCCTATATACTATATGGGGTTGGGAGGCATGACAGTGGTGAGAAAATATTTCAAGAAAGATGCTGGCCTTTTAGATGGGTAGAGGGAAATGGCAGAGGATCTTCCTGAAAGGGGCCTCATATATATTTGCATCATATCAACGATTCAAAAAGTTTCACGTACATTATACATCACCTCACTTAATCTTTACAACAAATTTGTAATGTTGATATCACTGATTTCATTTCCCATGTCTAGTAACAGATGCTTAGAGAGGCACCCCACAAAACTGGATATATGCACCCAAAAAGACACCTACAAAATAGCTTATGATTACAATATTTATAATGGTCGCACAGTGGAAAGAACCCATCCACAGTAGGACGAATAAGCACATACAAATGGAACAGTATACCCTTGCAACAATGAGAACTAGCCAGCCACAACAACCTACAAAACCTGGATAAATCTCTTGAACATAATGTTGAGTGAAAGAAGGCAGATGTAAAACAGAACATGCTGTATGATTTCATTCAGGTAAAGAACAAAACCAGGCTGTCAGAAGTCAGAGTGGTTGTGTTTGGGTGAGGACAGTACTTAGAGAAGGACCCTGGCTGTCTTTGAGGTACAAGACGTGTTCTGTTTCTTGACCTGGGTTCTAGCTATTTGTGTGTATTCACTTTGCAAAAATTAACCAAGTTGTGCACTTATGTGTTACACTACACTAAAAGTTCACAATTAACAGGCATAGGGACCTACACGGAATTACTAAGTTTTATTTGTTAAGTAAGGGCATTAAGAAAATAAACCAACCACCAATTACCATCCATTAACACGGCCTAAATATTTTAAGAAAGGATAGAACAGCACTAGGAAGTAGAAAAAACCTAGTCTTTTACATAGCATAAATTAACTCTACAAAAAACTCACCATCTGTGCATTAGCCTTGTTTTGTCCATTTTGCTCTAGACCCACGAAAGATTATTCCTAGACCAGCCCTGGTTGGCAAACTAGCACTTGAAAACCACTGCTTTTTGGGATTTGGATAAAACCAGCTGGGCAGGGATTCCCCTTCTTGTTTCTGATCCATAGAAGATTTCATGTGTATTTTTTACCTTCACTTCTGCAAGTGACCCACTTGATAGTGACCCACTGGAACTCTCGGAGTGAGTGGATTAGGACGCCTTTGGATAGCTAAGCAGGCCCTGTACCCCATGCCCCAGCCTGCCCACATGCCACCTACACCAGCCTGCACAATGCCATCTGCCCATTCTGTGACATCTCTCTGGAATTCTTCCTCACCAGAGCCACCTTAAATGGTATCTTGAATTATGATTTGAAGCTCTGAGCTTTTGCTCTGTTCCTTGGACAAGTAGTTAGTTAACTTTTCAAAGTTTGTTTCCTTGTCTTGTAATATCTGGATACAAACCCATTGCCGTTGAGTTGATTCCAACTCATAGAAAACCTATAGGAAAAAGTAGAACTGCCCCATAGGGTTTCCAAGGAGTAGCTGGTGGATTCAAACTGCTGACCTTTTGGTTAACAGCTAAGCTCTTAACCACTGTGCCACGAGGGCAGCATTTGGATACTGGCTTCCTGTTATTACTATTAGTCTTGAAGCGAGACATCCTTTATCTATTCTCTATTTCCTTCAAACATTCAGTTATTCATTCATCTATACATATGTTCTTTTCCTAGCTTGTTTCCTCCTTTCCCATCCAGCCACAAAAGATGACTTGTGCTGGATCTAGGACAAAAGTTTCCAGTTTGTAAACAGGTCTTTCCTGCCAACTGCAGTCAAGATATACTGTGTTAATCAAGTTCTCTTGATCTCCAGACCTGTCAACCAGTCACAGGAAGAGAGAACATTGATCAGACAAACTTGGTCTTCCAACATCTACTGGACTCATTACCAAAGACTCTATTCTCTTCCAGGTGTCTGCAAATGGATTTTGAGCTGGTTTTGTTTTTGTCTAGGCTATCCCATGCTAAACTTTCAGGCCTATCATTTCCATGATCACTCTTTGAAATTAGAGGGACAACACTGATCTTTGGTCTTACCTTCTGACATCTTTTCTTTCTCCCCAAACTCTTGTAAGTAACAGTATGTGATCTGTGAATTACATTGACTAGTTACCTAGTTACTAATAGAGGGTAAAAGAAGCTGTGAGATGAGTCTAATGAAATTCCTTTCATTATATTTCATTTCATTTGGGTTTCCTATGTTCCTACTCCACAGATTACCTATTCATTTATTGAGTTTTATGATGTACAGATAGTCTAAGAACTTTACATGGGTTATCTCATTTAATCTTTATACCATCCCCATGATGTAAAACCTCATGTTATAAACCTCACTTTAAAGAAGGGGAGACTGAGCCTCAGAGAGGGTAAGTGACCTAGGAATGTCCTAGCTTCATATGAAACCTTTGTATATGGCTTCTTCCCTGAAGCCCATTCTAGGATAATTCCATTCAATTTAACAAACGTTTATTAGAACCCACAATGTGCTTGTCACTGAGACTGGCACTGGGGATTTGGCTATGAACAAGATGGGTCTAGTTCCTGCCCTCATGGGGCTTCTAGGCTATGCAGTAGATAGATATTGCACATGTATGATTCTCAGGGTGGTACATATTATAAACGTAGAGAGAGCACTGGGTACCCCTCACAGTTATAAGGTGGTAGCTTCTGGATGTTTCAGACAATGAGCCAGCTGCTAAGAATATAGAGCTGCAATGAATTTGTATACCGAGTTCGTAAGGAGCATTGCATACAGAGAGCCTGTGAGTACAACGTGGTAACCTCTATGATTGAGAAGTGCGCAGGTACCTCAGCGAGCATTTGAGAAGCACATAAAAGCATGGGACCGAGAGAGGTTATAGGTCTTATTAAAAATAAAACAACAAACATTTTCAAGCTTGTAAGCAAGGGTTTACCAACTAAGAATCCTTACATGGTATAAAGAGTGTATTATCTGGCCACATTATTTTCCTCCCTCCCTGCCCTTGCCATAGTTCACTATGGGTGCAGGACACGTCTCCACCGCATGGCTGTGGGGCTTGGTCACATGACTTACTTCGGCCAATGGAGTGTTGGCGGAAGTGACAGTGTGCCAGTCCCAAGCCTGGGCCTTAAGAGATCGTGTTATGTTTCCTCTCACCCCTCTCTTGTATTTCTGCAATCACTGTGAGAAGAATATGGAACAAGGCAGCTGCTGGTCCCAGAACAAGGAGACATGTGGAACAAAGCTGAACCCAACCAACAGCCTTGGCCAAGCCCAGCTGATTCCAGCCAAGCCAGTCCTGCAAGGTCCAGCCAACCCACACAATAAAAAAAGTTCCTTGTTACAAACCACTGAGATTTGGGGGTTGTTTGCTTCACAGCATTACTGCAGCAAATACTCATGGGATTTTTCTTAGCTCCCCTTCAAGGCAGCCAGGCTCCAGGAATTTGTACTGGTTTCCCCACATTGTCAGTAGCCCTCTGTAAGAGAGGCCTGCCTGGATCACTCTATCCAAAGGGGAAGCTCCCCCATAGGGCATGTGGTTCCCTCCCTGCTTTATTTTCCTTTATAGCATGGAGAATCATCTGACATAATGATGCATTTATTTACATTCTATCTCCTCAGTCAGCCCAGACTGTGCTCAACTAATATATATTTTGTTGAGTGAGGGAATGACTCAGTCTAGAATGGTTCCCAGTCTTGGCTGCCCAGTGGGATCCCTTGAGGAGTTAAATAAATAAAAACAAAATACTCAAAACACAACTAAACTCTAAAACTGAAGCCTGGATCCCATTTATTTTCTCATCTAATTGGTCTGAAGTGAGGCCTGATCACAGGGTTTTTTGTTTTTAACTTTTGTTGTGACACACACACACACACACATATATACATATATATACGGATCACATACCATATATATATATATAAATATATGCATTTAATTTTATTGTGGTAAAAATTGCCATTTTAATCAATTTTACGTGTACAATTCAGTGACATTAATTCATTTACTATGTTGAACAACCATCACCATCTATTTCCAAAAGGTTTTCATCACCCCAAACAGAAACTCTGTATCCCTTAAGCAATAATTGCCCCTTGTCCCTCCCACTTTCCCTCAGCAACCACTAATAAACATTTGTTTTTACACATTTGCCTGTTCTAGATATTTCAAGTAAGTGGGATGACACAGTATCTGTCTTTTTGTGTCTGACTTAATTTACACAGTATAATGTTTTCAAAGTTCACCCAGGGTGTAGCATGTATCAAAACTTCATTCTTTTTTTATGACTGAGCGATATTTCATTATATGAATATACCCCATTTATCTACTGACTGACACTTGGGTTGTTTCCACCTTTTAGCTATTGAGAATAATGCTGCAGTGAACACTGGTGTACAGCTATCTGTTTGTGTCCTTGCTTTCAAGTCTTTTGGGTATATGCCTAGCAGTGGAATTTCTGGGTCACATGGAATTCTATGTTTTCTTTTGGGGGAACTGTCAAACCATTTTCCACAGCAGCTGTTCACTGGGCTTTTGAAAAACTCCCCGGGTGATTCTAATGTGAAGTTAAGGTTTAGGACCACTAAGCAATGAAGGCGCAGAAGGGTGAGGTCAGAGATGGCTTCCTAAAGGTGAGGAAGCTGAGACTTAAAAAGATGGGTTGGGATAAGCCTGGTAAAAATGGTAGATGGGACTAAAACTGCGCTAATACCATAACCTGTAGCCACATGTGGCTACTGAGTCCTTGTGAGCCATAAGGTTTTCAACAGGTAATTTTCAGAAGTAGATTGCCAGGTCTTCCTTCTTAATCTGCCTTAGTCTGAAAGGTCTGCTGAAATCTGTCCACCATGGGTCACCCTGCTGGTATTTGAAATAACAGTGGCATAGCTTCCAGCATCATAGCAACATGCAAGTCACCACAGTAAGAAAAATTGACAGACAGGTAATGGAAATGAAATATATTGTTGAAATTAATTTTACTTGATTCTTTTTACTTTTTTTTAAATGTGGCAACCAGAAAATTTGCAATTATAAATGTCGCTCAGAGTATATTCTACTGGGCAGCCCTGGGCTAGAGGGTTTATCAGGCCAATGAAACAGCATGAGCAAAGCCCAGTATCAGAAACATCTTGGGGTGGGATGTGTTATCTCATGCAGCTGGGTTGGGGTATACAGGGCCAGCAAGTGGTGGGGTGGCAGGCCAGGAAGATTCCCGGGGGCCAGGCTCCCAAGACCTGAACACCATGTTAGGGGCTGCAGGCATTCTCTGGAGGGGTTTGAATGAGATCTTTCTAAAAGCAGGATGTCTGGGCATTCCAAAGACACTCAGTGGTGGATTTTAAGAGGGGACTGGCAGATATTGAGGAGGTTAAATATTTGTAATAGTGAAGTCCAGTGCCGGCTAGTAACTGCTTTCCTATTCTCAGGCACTTACAGGTTGATTCATGGGCAAATTGAAACCATGAGCAGTTTCGGTGATGAAGCATATAGACCAAATGATATCGCATCCCTTATCTTTGCCAGCGAGTTCTCTCTCCCCTCTGCCTGCTGTCACACACACTGTCACCTTGAAAGGTGTTATCCCATCCCTGTCTCTGACGGGCTGAGGAGGGAGATGTCACTTCTAACAGCACCCTGAGGTATGGGTCCATTTGGAGAGCATTCGGCAGCCTCTAAGAAAGCCAGTCTGCTTTGGCAGAAGGCAAGAGGGAAGAATTTCAAGTCATAACTACCTGAGAATGTCGGGATAAATACAACTTTAGCCTTCGTGCCCATTAGGTGATGATTTTCGAGGCTAGTTGTAAAAACTCCTGGAGAGGAAAATGAAATGGTAGCACAAGTGAGTAGCAGAAAAGACTTGGGATGTTAAAGAAATGTTAGCTTATGATGCATAAAAGCTGAGGCCAGTTAGAGCCCTTTGTCTGAAGTGCAAACATCAGTGATGATTGTCTACTTAATACCACTCTTCGGTCCACACAGAAGCCACTTAGTATTCAGCTGGATTCTAAGGCCAGTGTGTGGAACTGGTTAGTACTGGCTGTTCCTCAAATACACTGGGCAAGCTTGGGGCTATTTGAGTAAGCGCAGAGCTATTTGAGACTTGCATAGCATCAGCTTGTAGGGGATGTAAAATGCAAATGAACTAGTTTGGATGTCAAAAGAAACAAGATCTCTTCCAATGTGATGTGCACAGTCCTACTTGCTCAGGTTTAGGAGGAACTGGTATTTCATAGACAGATTTTGGTCAGGTGAAGGCACTGAAGCTCAGGCGGGATAGTGACCTAGCTGAGGACACACGGCTAGTCAGTACAAGGACTGGAAATCAAACCTGCATCTCCTGTGTCCCTGTTTGGTGCTCTTACAGGACTGACTACCTGTGGTTGACCCAGGGGCCAACATAACTTGGAATAAAACTACTTGAGGTGCTGGTAACGGACCTCAGCGCTGTGGTTTTCAACCCTGGCTGCATATCGAAATATCTGTGTATTGGAATTTTGAAAAATCCTGGTCACAAACCAGAGCAATTAATTGAGAATCTCTGGGGGTGGGACCCAGGAATCTGCATTTTAAAAACTTTCCAGGTGATTCTAGTGGCATGCAGTGGAGAATTACTACCTAACGGGGTCATCTTGGGAAAAGCCCAACTCTCTAAGGCAGGATGTCCTCTGTCTGAGGTGACTGTCCAGGTGGATCTACAGGCTCTGTAACAGAGAAGGTGGAGATTGGACCAACGATATTATCTTGACCTCAAGACTTTTTTGTTAGCCAGATACTGGTGAGCTGCAAAGTTACCTTACTGCTACCAGTAGAAGAAAATCATGGTGCATGGCACCACCAGCTCTGACCAGCTTGGTTGTCAACTGGAGTAACAGTGGGCTCCCCCACTCCTATCCCCATGTGACCAGCATGAAGCACTGATAACCTGAAGTGAACACGTTTTTAAAGCAAGCACTTTCAGCTTTATAAGGACTATAATAACACTATCCAACAGAACTTCCTACAATGATGGAAATATTCTACAGCTGCATTGTCCAATACAATTGCCACTAGCCACATGTGGCTGTTGATCACTCGAAACACTGTATGACTAAGAAACAGAATTTTACATTTCATTTAATTTAAATTGTTTTATTTGTAAATTTATAGAGCCACATGTGGTTAGTGACCACTGTATTGGACAGCGCAATGACGGTCTAAGAATTGTTCTAATCAGGCAGGCAGGAGACATGGAATTTGCAGATGCGAAAAGAAATATTTTAATTTGAAACTGCTATTCCCACTTATTCTATGCATGCCATTAGCTTACTCAGAAAGTCTGGAAATAAAAAAAAAGATTTCATTAGACAGTAGTTTGTGACAATAAAGACACAGGTAGCATTAATTTTTCCAAAATGCTGTTACGTATTTGGTTTTCCTTTATAAACAAGATTACTGGGTTGAACAAGAAAATTATTGCCTTGGAATATGAAAGCACATGATGGTAATGAGTTTTAGGAAGAGCAAGCATCTCAGAGCCACTGCCCTCCTCTCAGATGCTTAAGAGAGTCATGTTGCAGGAATGAGGCAGCTATTGTTTCATCTAATGATAACCTTTCCACGGAAACTCTTCCAAAAGCAAGCTAGGTGTATGCCAATATCAACTTATTCTCCCAGAAACACAGAAAGCACCACGTTCTCCTAATGCAGAGGCCCTCGGCCAAGGAACATGACCAACCTTTTCTGGCTACTTCTTTCAGTTAAAGAAATAGACTCTTTCAGGCCTGAGATGAGAGTCTTAGGGTGTTGGCATGTTATTACTCTATGACATTCCAACAATCAGTTATTTTTGGTTAGCACTTTATTTTCCATATGAAACAACCATATCATGCCCATGGAAATGCAACCTGCTGCCATCTTTATCTTGCTATTTTATCTCATTCTTAAACACCTGACAGTGTTTCTTCATAAAAACTGAAGGAACATAAATATAAGCCATATTCCATCATGCTTGGTGGTTCTAATACTTCTCACCAAACTTACATTACTATTGTAAAACTGTAGGTTGTAAGAGACTCGAGATCTCTTTGCCATCCAGGATATAAGTGTTACTTGCATTTCCCTATAAGGTGGAATGGGTGATTGAATTATGAAGTGATAAAAGATCTGCCATGATTTACAGGAGAGAGCACAGGAGTATGTGCCTGATGCCTGGGGGATTCCAGCTCTGATTCCACACTTACCAGTAACGTAACCTTGGACACCACGTCACTTAATTTTTCTGACATCCATTTTCCTCATCTGCATAATAGGAATAAGAATAACATGACCTCATAGGAGAGTTGTGAGAGCATAAGATACCATATGCTCATGTGCTTTGAAAACTGAAAATTATTATTCAGGTGTTAGTTATTAGTATGGAATAACATGGCCAATTTTTTCCCCAGTCAGTCGTTGTATAATCCTTCCTTCCTTTTTCAGCTCTATCCATGGAGGATTTGAGCCAATATGTATATGTTCCATTTGCCTCAAACATGACATTCTTTTTTTTTTTAATAGTCTATTGTACTTCAGGTGAAGGCTTACAGAACAAATAGTTTCTCAT